>NC_137044.1:39086182-39088682 GCF_032717465.1 Coenobita brevimanus
TGTGTGTGTGTGTGTGTGTGTGTGTGTGTGTGTGTGTGTGTGTGTGTGTGTGTGTGTATTCCCTCCCCTTCTCCTCATTTCTTCCTTCCTAATCCATACTTTATTACTCTCCCTCTTCCTTCTTCCGTTCCTCCCTCTTTCCTTCCTTTTCCTCCCTCTTCCTTTCTCTCTCTACTGACTTCTCCTTTCCTTCCTTCTTTTCCTTTATCCTTCATTCTCCTTTTCCTTCTTGTTTCCTCCTTCCTTCCTACCTTCCTTCTTTTCTTCCTTCCCTCACTCCTTCCTTCCTTCCTTACTTCCTTTCTTCCCTCCTGCCTTCCTTCCTTCCTTCCTTCGTTCCTTCCTTCCTTCCTCTCTCCCACCCTCCCTTCCTTCCTTCTTTCCTTCCCACATCAATCTTCCTTCCTTTACATCAAGTCTGGAGGGTCTGGCTTGGCACCATCTCGGCTCCTACCCACAACCTTCCTTCTCTACTTTCTCTCCTTCTTTCCCTCCTTCCCTCTTTCCTTCTCCTCTCCTTCTTTCCTCCTTGCCTCCCTTTCTTCTTCCTCGTTGCCTCCCTCCTTCCCTTCCAATCATCCAATTCTTCCTTCACTAATTCCCTGGTTTGTTTATATGAAGTTTGGAGAGGCCGGCTTTGTATAGCTTCGGCCCCTACCTGCACACATTTCTCTCTCTCTCTCTCTCTCTCTCTCAATAACAGTCACCCTGAAGACCAACAAAGCCGAATGGAAGACGAAATGTGGTTTTAGTGTTACGGGGAGAGAGAGAGAGAGAGAGAGAGAGAGAGAGAGAGAGAGAGAGAGAGAGAGAGAGCCGTTATTGAGGCTGATTAAATATTGCTCAAGGTTTGTTTTAGTTTCTCTCTCTCTCTCTCTCTCTCTCTCTCTCTCTCTCTCTCAACCTGCACAGCTAATTCTTCATCTACCTTCCTTCCCTCCTACTTTCCTCCTTATCGGTCTCTCTCTCTCTCCTTCCTTCCTTATCTTTTCTCCCTCCTTCCTTCATTTCCTCCTTCCTTATATCCTTCCTTCCTTCCCAAGGATTTTCCATCCCTCCTTCTTTGTTTCCTTCTTTCCTTCCTTCTTATTCCTTTCCTTTCTCCCAATCTTCCTTCTTTCCGTTTCTTCTCCCTTCCTTCCTTTTCTTCTTTCCTTCCGTCCTTCACTCTTTCATTCATTTCTCCCGTCCTTCCATCCTTCACTCATTCAATAATTCACTTCTCCCTTCCTTCCTTCCGTTTCTCCCTTCCTTCCTTCATTCATTTCCTTCTTTCCTTCCTTCCTTCACTCATGGCTTCATTTCTCCTTTAATTCCTTCATTCATTCATTCATTCTATCCTTATTCATTCATTTCTCCCTTCCTTCCCTTCCTTCCTTCATTCATTCATTCATTTCTTCCTTCATTCATTCATTTCTCCCTTCCTTCATTCATTCATTCATTTCTCCCTTCCTTCCTTCATTCATTTCTCCTTCCTTCCTTCATTTCTCCTCCTTCCTTCCTTCCTTCCTTCATTCATTCATTTCTCCATTCATTCATTCAATTCTCCCTTCCATCATTTCTCCCTTCCTTCCTTCATTTCTCCCTTCCTTCCCTCCTTGCTTCCCTCCCTTCTTCCAACAAACACATTTACTAACTCAAATCTGCTGAGGATGTTCTTATCTCCCTAACACCTTTTCCTATGCGATTTATTTTGTTTGTTACACCTTGCTGTCCAAGTCTGTGTTGCATAAATCCCACAAACGTCTCCATACTCTGCACAAATAAAACGTACAAAAGGATACTAACCAGCCATATCTAAAAATAAATCGCTAAGGAAGAGGTGTTAGGGAGCTGGGTTCGTATTCCTGTCGGGTAAGGAAGCTCCCTAACACCTCTTCCTTAGCGATTTATTTTTGCATATGGCTGGTTAATATCCTTGTGTACGTTATTCATGCAGAGTATGGCGATGTTGGAAGGATTTATGAAGCACAGAGGAGGACAGTAAGGTGTAATAAACAAAACAAATCGCTACGGGAAAGGTGTTAGGGAACTTCCTTAACCACCCAGCATTCGTTTAGTTTTAGTGATGTGTGGTAGGGTACGCTGTGTGTGGGCTGGTGACTGGTGTGGTGGTGTAGTGTGGTAGGGTGTGGTGTGTGTGGGGGAGGTAGTGACTGGTGTGGTGGTGTGTGGTGGAGTAGTGTGGTAGGGTGTGGTGTGTGTGGGGGGTTGTGACTGGTGTGGTGGAGTAGTGTGGTAGGGTGTGGTGTGTGTGGGGGAGTAGTGACTGGTGTGGTGGTGTGTGGTGGAGTAGTGTGGTAGGGTGTGGTGTGTGTGTGGGGGGGTAGTGACTGGTGTGGTGGTGTGTGGTGGAGTAGTGTGGTAGGGTGTGGTGTGTGTGGGGGGTAGTGACTGGTGTGGTGGTGTGTGGTGGAGTAGTGTGGTAGGGTGTGGTGTGTGTGTGGGGGGTAGTGACTGGTGTGGTAGTGCGTGGTGTAGTGTGCTTGTGTGTGGTAAA
>NC_137044.1:39098682-39101182 GCF_032717465.1 Coenobita brevimanus
CGGGCTCCTACGCTCCTCATGGGGCAATGTATGACTGGATGATGGATGGATGGATAATAGTATCCGTAGTAGTAGTAGTAGTAGTAGTAGTAGTAGTAGTAGTAGTAGTAGTAGTAGTAGTAGTGGTGGTGGTGGTGGTGGTGGTAGTAGTAGTAGTAGTAGTAGTAGTAGTAGTAGTAGTAGTAGTAGTAGTAGTAGTAGTAGTAGTAGTAGTAGTAGTAGTGGTGGTGGTGGTGGTGGTGGTGGTGGTGGTGGTGGTGGTGGTAGTAGTAGTAGTAGTAGTAGTAGTAGTAGTAGTAGTAGTAGTAGTAATAATAATAATAATAATAATAATAATAATGACGATGATGATGATGATGGTAATAATAATAATAATAATAATAATAATAATAATAATAATAATAATAATAATAATAATAATAATAATAATAATAATAATAATAATAATAATAATAATAATTCCGATGATAATAATAATAATAATAATAATAATAATAATAATAATAATGTCACCTGTAGCCTGAGGGAGAGACAGACAGACACACGGAACTCTTTGAGGGGCATAATAACTCGCATTCTCGTCGGTTAAGGAAGCTCCCTAACACCTCTTCCAAAGCGATTTATTTTGCTTCTTACACCTTGCTGTCCTCTTCTGCGTTATTTAAATCACTATACACTTCATAAATAACGTACACAATTATATTAACCTGCAGCATCAAAAATAAATCGCTAAAGAAAAGGTGTATAGCAATATTACAATAATTTACGCAGAAGAAGAAGAGTAAGGTGTAACAAGCAAAATAAGTCGCTTAGGAAAAGGTGTTAAGGGAATACGGGAGAGGGAGATCGAAAATAGGTAGGGAACTTGAGGGCTACGTAAGAAGTGATCCTGTTGTCTCTCTCTCTCTCTCTCTCTCTCTCTCTCTCTGCCGGGGCCATGTCTTTTTAACTGTGTCTATATGTCTACGTATTTCGTATTCTTCTATCAACTATTTATCTATCTACCTTTCTATCTATCTGTCCTTCCGCCTGTCTGTCTATCTATCTATTTACTGTCATCCAACCATGTATATATCTATCTTCAGCACTCTCTCTATCCATCTATCTGTTTATCAGTCACCCCTTCAGCCAAACAGTGTCTATCTACATATATCTATCTAATTATCTATCTATTTATCTATTTATCTATCTATCTACCTATCCGTCTATCTAATCATCTATCTACCTATCCATCCGTCTATCTATCTAATCATCTATCTATCTATCCGTCCATCTATCTAGTCATCTATCTATCCATCCATCTATCTACCTATCTATCTATCTATCTATTCGTCTATCTATCTAATCATCTATCTATCTATCAGTCTATCTATCTCCATTTACCTAATCATCTGTCTATCTACCTATCCGTCTGTCTATCTAATCATCTATCCATCTATCTATCTATCTATCTATCTATCTATCTATGAATCACCTTTTATCTATCGCTACTCACCTTCACTTCTTAGTATTACGTTTCACTTTGAGTTGCACGGTATGTCCTTCACCCATTTCACCCAATTTTTCAACCCATTTCACTCTCTGCTGGTCCATTTCAACCTATTTCACAACCCATTTCACCCTATCTTGACCATTTCACCCTATTTCTCTCCCATTTCACCCTATTTCGCTCCCGTTTCAACCTATTTCTCTCCTATTTCACCCTATCCCTCTCCCATTTCACCTAATTTCTCACCTCATTTCAGTCTCTGCCAGTCCATTTCAACCTATTTCTCAACCCATTTCGCCCTATCTTGCCCATTTCACCTTATTTCTCTCCCATTTCATTTAATTTCTCACCCATTTCACTCTCCCTTGTCCATTTCAACCCATTTCACCCTACCTTGTCTATTTCACCTTATTTCTCTCCCCATTTCACCCACTTTCTCAACCCATTTCACCCTCAGCTGGTCCATTTCAAAATATTTTCAACCCATTTCACCCTATCTTGCCCATTTCACCCTACCTTGCCCATTTCACCTAATTTTAAAACCCATTTCACCCTATTTCACCTAATTTCTCTCCTATTACACCCAATTTCTCAACCATGTTCAGCCTATCTTGCCTATTTCATCCCATTTTTCAACCCAAATTTTTCAACCAATTTACCCAATTTCTCAATTCATTTCAACCTGCCTTGCCCATTTCACCCATTTTTTCATCCCATTTCAACCCATTTCTCAACCCATTTCACCCAATTTTTCATCCCATTTCAACCTATTAAATCATTTACTCCTATTTCACCCAATTTTTCATCCCATTTCATCCTATTATATCATTTACTCCTATTTCACCCAATTTTTCATCCAATTTCAACCCATTTCTCAACCAATTTAATCTTATTTCACCCATTTCTTTCCTATTTCACCCATTTCTTTCCCATTTCACCCATTTTCTTTCCTATTTCACCCATTTCTTTCCTATTTCACCCATTTCTTTCCTATTTCACCCATTTCTTTCC
>NC_137044.1:39103682-39151182 GCF_032717465.1 Coenobita brevimanus
ACCTCTCCACCCCATCCCTCCATCTCATCCTTGGCCTCCCCTCCCTCTTCCCCCTCCACCTCACTCACATACACTCTCTTCGTCAGTCTTTCACCCTCCATCCTCTCCACATGGCCAAACCACCTCAGTGTGTTCCTCATAACGCTTCCTATCACATCCACATCAACACCACAACGCTTCTTTATATCCTCATTCGTCAGCCTGTCTCTCCACGTGACTCCACAGGCTCCTCTTAAATAACTCATTTCCACTGCTCTCACTCTTGACTTGTGTCCTTCCAACAATGTCCAAGCTTCACTTCCGTACGTTAGAGTTGGTATCACAATACTGTCATGTAGTAACTTTTTCACTTCCATGCTCACTTCCCTGTTTCTTATCACTGCTTTCAAAGAACCTGCAACCTTTCTTCCCTGCTGTACCCTTTCAAGCACTTCACCCTCCAAACCTCCATCCTTACTCATCACACTACCCAAGTACTTAAACGTAGGGAAGAGTAAAGTGATGGTCTTTGAGTGAGGTGAAGTTAGTGAATGTACAGCGATGTTGGATGGTGAGAAATAATAATAATAATAATAATCTATCTATCTATCTATAGCCCGACGCCCTAATCCCGCAAAGGGTGGCCACAGACAAAACGCCTCCAAGTCGCTCTGTCACCCACCATTTGACTACCTTCCCCCAACTGGCCCGACCTCCCTCATATACCTCTCAACTCCATCCCTCCACCTCATCCTCGGTCTACCCCTCCCTCTCCCTCCCTCCACCTCACCTACATACACCCTCTTAGTTAGTCTTTCATTCTCCATTCTCTCCACATGTCCACATCCACCCCACAACGTTCCTTCACTTCTTCATTCGTCAACCTGTCCCTCCAAGTCACTCCACATGCTCCTCTCAAGTAACTCATTTCACTGCTCTCACTCTTGACTTGTTCCCCTCTTGCAAGGTCCACGCCTCGCTTCCATACGTCAGGGTAGGGATCACAATACTATCATGCAGTGACTTCTTAACTTCCATACTCACCTCCCTATTTCTCATCACTGCTTTCAGTGTACCAACAACCTTCCTTCCCTGCTGTACCCTTTCACGCACTTCATCCCCCAAAGTTCCATCCTTACTCATCACACTACCCAAGTACTTGAATGCACTCACATTCTCCATATCCTCACCATCCAACCTCACTATACATTCTGTGACTTCATTCCTCTCAAACACCATAACTTTACTTTTGTTTACATTAACTTTCAGCTTCCTCCTCCTACACACTGTCCCAAATTCATTCACCAAACCTTGCAACTCCCATTCATCTTCACTCAACAGCACTGTATCATCAGCAAACAGCAACACCAGAATCTTCCAAATCTCACCCTCATTCATTAGAGCCACCCCCACATCCACTGCCCTACCCTGCACCTCCTTTACAACCCCATCCATGTATATATTAAACAGCCATGGAGACATCACACAACCCTGTTTCAGTCCCACACTGAGATCAAAGAACTTACTCAGCTCACCATCTACTCGCACCGTAGCCCTAGCTCCTTCATACATACTCTTCACAGCATTCAACAATTTCCCATTCACTCCATATATTCTTAATACCTTCCACATACCTTGCCTATCTATTCTGTCATAAGATTCATAACACTTGGTAAAAATGTGCTGAATACAAACACACACAATAAGCTTGCATGGTTTTTAGCAAACTCTATGGAGAACTTTTCAGCATAAATGTCATTTAGTGCATCAGTAAAATATCTAAGATGAATACAATACTGGTACTGTATAATGCTTTATGCATGAGCAACAATCCCGACAGGAATCTTTTTAAAGGATAGTACACCAACTCTGAGCGTGTAGTGACCCCACGCTATTTAGTGATCCGGCAAACACTGATAACTTGCAGGAGTTTGTGGGGGCACTTATATTGTTCACCATGTCTATATCACGTTGACAATTGGTAAGACCACAGAGAATACACACACTACTGTTCCTGTTAACTTTTACATATATTTCTAAATCATTAGCAAAACTCTTGTATTGCCAGTTCAAAGCTAAAGCCAAGTGGCTGATGTATATAAAAAACAATACAGGGCCTAACACTGGCCCCTGGGGTACTCCACTTAACACAGCTCGGAAGCAACTCTACCACCATCCACCACAACAGACATTTTCTTCCCGGTTAGAAATTGGGGAAGCCATGCGAGGCCATTTCCAGCAATTCCCAAGCATTGTAATTTTGTGATGAAGTTAACCAAGATAATGCGCACCTTTCCCAGCACACTCAGTTTAAAATGTCACAACAATCCTGCAGACGACAGCCACTGTGGAAGGGTGTGTTCACGTCGCTTAGAGCAACAAGTCTTGAAGGTCTCGTCAAAATTATTAATGTAAAAAGATAAAGAATTGCATGCCACATTATAAGATTATGAAAATAACCCAGGATAAAATATCAAACGAACCTCGGACAAATATAAATTCTGCAAGAAGAAATAGATAAATGCTGTATTGTAAATTTATGAAAATATATAAGGACGAAATATCAAACCTGAATATCAAAATTCCCTGCCATTCTAATTCCTCATACTGGCGCCTTATTTAAAAACCGTTTCTTCGATAAATCTATACCATTCTGATACATAATAATATTCATCATTCATTTAACTCCTCAGATTCCGGCTAAAGCCTCAGATAACCCTCTCAGGCTCCTATAATTTACTCTCAGCTGAATAAAATCATCTGACATTAGCTGGAGTGAAATATTAGATCTGTTCCAACAATGTCTCTCGATTTTAATTCACTGCCTCATCCTCCACTCCTCCCTCACCCATCCAGAAAATTACTCTCGCTCCTTCACTCCCCAAATTTACATCTGCCAATCCATCACTCCCTATTTTCCCTCTCTCACTCCCGCCATCTCCTAAATACTTCTTCTCGCTCCCCATTGCACTTCTCTGCCGTAATTTCACGCCTTCAGACTCCTCTCTCTCTCTCTCTCTCTCTCTCTCTCTCTCACACACACACACACACACACACACACACACACACACACACAACTGATATCCAAATGTAATAACTGAAATTCTCGAGTGACAGTGATGGAGAGAATGGCATGTTGAGTGAGCCTTTGACTGGCTAATTTTAACAGTGCTAGAGTGAGTGAGTGTGTGGGTGTGTGAGTGAGAATGAGTGAGTGGGTGAGTGAGTGAATGAATGGGTGAGTAAGTGAGTGAGTGGGTGAGTGAGTGAGTGAATGAATGAATGGGTGTGTGAGTGAGTGAGTGGGTGAGTGAATGGATGGGTAAGTGAGTGAGTGAGTGAGTGAGTGGGTGAGTGAGTGAATGAATGGGTGAGTGAGTGAGTGAGTGAGTGGGTGAGTGAGTGAGCAAGTAAGTAAGAGAGTGAATGAATGGGTGAGTGAGTGAGTGAGTGGGTGAGTGAGTGAGCAAGTAAGTAAGAGAGTGAATGAATGGGTGAGTGAGTGAGTGAGTGGGTGAGTGAGTGAGCAAGTAAGTAAGAGAGTGAATGAATGGGTGAGTGAGTGAGTGAGTGGGTGAGTGAGTGAGCAAGTAAGTAAGAGAGTGAATGAGTGGGTGAGTGAGTGAGTGAGTGGGTGAGTGAGTGAATGAATGGGTGAGTGAGTGAGTGAGTGAGTGGGTGAGTGAGTGAGCAAGTAAGTAAGAGAGTGAATGAGTGGGTGAGTGAAGGTACGTGGGTGATTGAGGGGGTGAGTGAGGGAGTAAGTGGGGGAGTAAGTGGGTGAGTGAGTGGGTGAGTGTGTAAGTAGGAAAATGAGTGAGTGAGTGGGTGGGTGGGTGGGTGAGTGAGTGAGTGAATGAGTGAGCGACAAAGTGAGTGAGAAAGCGAGAGTGGGTGTGTGAGTGAGTGAGTGGGAAAGTGAGTGAGTGAGAAAGTGGGTGAGTGAGTGAGTGAGTGAGTGAGTGTGTGAGTGAGTGAATGAATGGGTAAGTGAGTGAGTGGGTGAATGAGTGAGTGAGTGAGTGAGTGTGTGAGTGAGTGAATGAATGGGTAAGTGAGTGAGTGGGTAAGTGAGTGAGAGAATGAATGGGTGAATAAATAAGTGGGTGAGTGAGTGAATGAATGGGTGAGTAAGTGGGTGAATGAGTGAGTGGGTGAGTGAGTGAATGAATGGGTGAGTGAGTGAGTGAGTGAGTGGGTGAGTGAGAGAGCAAGTAAGAGAGTGAATGAGTGGATGAGTGAGGGTAAGTGGGTGATTGAGTGAGTGAGGGGGTGGGTGAGGGAGTAAATGGAGAAGTAAGTGGGTGAGTGGGTGAGTGTGTAAGTGGGAATGTGAGTGAGTGAGTGGGTGGGTGGGTGGGTAAGTGAGTGAGTGAGTGAGTGAATGAGTGAGCGACAAAGTGAGTGAGTGAGAAAGCGAGTGAGTGAGTGAGTGGATGGGTGGGTGTGTGGGTGTGTGAGTGAATGAGTGGGAAAGTGAGTGAGTGAGAAAGTGGGTGAGTGAGTGAGTGGGTGAGTGAGTGAGTGGGTGAGTGAGTGAGTGGGTGAGTGAGTGAGTACGCGATTGAGAATGAGAGTGAGCCAGGGGGGAGTGAGAAAACGATCAAGTGAGTGAGTGAGTGGGTGAGTGAGAAAGCGAGTGAGTGAGTGAGTGAGCAAGTGGGTGAGTGAGAAAGTGAGTGAGTGAGTGAGTGAGTGAGTGAGAAGTGAGTGAGTGAGTGGGTGGGTAAGTGAGAAAGCGGGTGAGATAGTGAGTGGGAGTGAAGGGCGATAATGGTGAAGCGATGGACACAAACTTTATAGATTGGCTTTAATATATATATATATATATATATATATATATATATATATATATATATATATATATATTGTTACGGTAGCGCCGGCCCGTGGCTATTACAAAAAAGACAAGTCAGCCTTAGATGATCGGCCTCCACTGCGTTGCAAAAATAACGCAGACCCCGGCACTGACACTCCGCAAACTAGAGAAAAACTGCGCAACGGAAAAGTACTTACTTAAGAACGCAACACTCTATACTTTGATAATAAAACGGAACAGCCTACCTATAGATCTAGCCTACTATCGTCACTACCGGAAGTAATACCGCCCGAGACAGTATACAGGAACACCTCCCACTTACTTCCGGTGGTGACGACTTCTACTTAACCCGTGTCCAAGGGGGAACGCAGTTAATGGCTCACGATAGTTCTCACTAGCCTTGTGCAAAGAGATGGGATTAAACAGTGTAGGGGTTAGGGGTGTGTGTGTATGTACGTGTGTTGGGGGAACGTTAATTAAGGCAGCGAGAAACTACGGTGAGCCAGACTGGCCCTCCAAAGACAACAAGGTCACAAAACAAAATAAAAATAACTACTTTCCTCAGTCAGCAACAAAAAGAATAAAAATAAACTTAAATGAAAACGCCAGCTCGGCATAAAAATAACTGGGGAGAGAGAGAGAGTGTACAAACACCCGATACTAACGCTGGCTGGGAAGATACTGCCTCTGATCAAGGCTCGCGCACGGCCAAGCGCGAACGCACAATCAAATTAATTAATAAGAACTTATATTCGTGCCCCTCTCTCTCTCTACAATAAACTGGTACTTCTAATGCAAGCAAAATCATTAAATATACTGGTAGCTCACATAAGACAATCAAAATAATCAAATGCATTCTCAGCATGGTATTAAATAAAATTGCCCTCAGTGGCAGGAACGAAAGAAACAAAAGAACTTGTAACACTCGCTAATATAAACTCCGCGAATGACGCGGATACATACTGCATAATCCCCTAGCCCAGCTGTAACGGCTGCACCCGTGGGAACGGAAAGGCGGACAACGTAACACGCCCTTCCCCAAGGGAAAATTTTGAGCCCTGGATCAAAATTTTCGAATCAAGACCCATCTTGTCCACGGAGTCATCGACCCGAGGTAAAGGACAAGCACCGGTCTTAGACAGTGAATCAACTTTCCGGAAGTCCACACACAACCTAACCTTCCCATCTGGCTTCGGCTGCAAGGTAACTGGTGAACTCCACTCACTGAAACTCCTCTTGATCAATCCATGGTCCAACATATACTTGATCTCATTATCGAGAGCTTTCTGTCTGATAGGGTTGATGCGGTAGGGAGCTAATTTTACAGGCTTACTATCCCCAACGTCAATGTCATGAGTAGCCCAAGTTGTCAATCCCGGTGAATCTCCAAAAACTTTCGGATGTTTCCATAATCTGTTGCACAGCTCTTCTCGCTTTACTGGATCAAGGTGTCGCAATTTCTCCACCAGAGCTGCATAACCATTGCCCTCCCATAGGTCAGCTGGTAACATCTCACCACGACTAAGCACTTCCTCCTGCTCCTCCAACTCACTACCAACCACCAAAACTACAGGAGCGCTCTTATCCCTGGTTCCCTCAACGTCCGCTCCAAAGTCACCTTCCAGGGACTGTGGCTGTAACCCTGGTCCACTACTCACATCATCGGCACCAACAGCTCCCTCCACAGCACGTTCCTTTGATGCCACGTCCTCCTTTCCCCGTCCTTCACATCCCAGGTGAGAGACATCAGCAGTCATCCCACAATGAGAATCAACTGGGCGGTAGTATGGCTTCAACATATTAATGTGGCACAACTGAGTACTCTTCCGCCTGTCTGGGGTAACAATTAGATAGTCAAGTTCCCCAACTTTCTTCTTCACAATATAAGGACCACTGAATCTAGCTGCCAGAGGTTTTCCTTGCATGGGCAGCAGTGCCAAAACTTCATCTCCTTGCTTAAACTCACGACTTCTGACCTTCTTATCATAATGAGCCTTCATTTTCGCTTGAGCCCCGATTAGATGGTCACGGGCAAGCTCTAAAGCGCAATGCAGTCTCTCCCGAGTGCGGCAGACATAGTCAAGCATGGATTCCTGGTTGCCAGATGTGTTGTTACTCCAGGCCTCTCGCACCACATCCAAGGGACCACGAACTCTGTGCCCAAACACTAACTCATTGGGTGAAAACCCTAACGACTCAGTTGGTACCTCTCTCACTGCAAACATAACAAAGGGTACCGCTAGGTCCCAATCCTTTCCACTATCATAGCAGAAGGTGCGCAGCATGGTCTTTAAGGTCTGATGATGCCTCTCCAGAGCACCTTGTGACTGCGGATGGTAGGCACTGGACAAAATGTGTTTGATGCCCAACTCTGTCATTGTCTGCTTAAATAAATTAGATGTAAAATTTACTCCACGGTCTGACTGCAACTCCTTGGGCAGGCCAAAATGAGTAAAGAACAGGATAAGTTGCTTGACTACTGACTTCGCCTGCATGCTTCTGATTGGTATAGCCTCTGGGTATCGCGTTGTAACATCCATTATGGTTAACAAATACTTGTTTCCAGCAGAAGTAGGAGGTAAAGGGCCCACAATATCAATGATTACCCGGGTAAACGGAGGTTCAACTGCAGGAATGGGAGTCAAAGGGGCCACAGGAAGAACTTGATTAGGCTTGCCCACCATCTGACACGTGTGACAGCTCTTGATGTACGCAGCAACTTGTCCCGGCATACTTGGCCACCAAAAATTATATCTTAAGCGCTGCACTGTCTTCCTGTTTCCCAAGTGACCTGCTAAAGGTCCCTCATGTGCTAACTGTATTAACGGCACCCTATACTGCACAGGCACCACCACCTGCACTAACTCACCCACTCCTCCATCCACCGTGGCGCCAGTGGGCGTCCATCGGCGATATAAAACATTGTCTTTAATCAGGAACTCCTCCTTACCACACTCCATACTTCTTTCTTCCCCTACTCGAGCAAACAAGGGCTTTAATGTTACATCCTCCTGTTGCTTCACCCTCAATTCTGCTGGCCCAACACCCGCCAGCTCTACTGAGGACTGAGATAAAGGACTGGTCGGGACACTGGATTGCGAAGGGCGATCAATCTCAGCGCCGCCTCTAGTACACTGGACAGGGGAGGAATGTCAGACTCCACACTGACATCATCATCACCTCTACCCTCAACAGTGACACACTGTTTCTCAGGCGCGTTTGACGGTGGTCCTGCATCCCCGCAGTCGACCCCAGCGTCCTGAAATTCTTCTAATTCAGTCGGTGGGCTGGGTTCAGTCTCCACACAGACACACTCAGCACCACCTCTAGTGTCCTGAGTGGGAAGTGGGGCGGCGCCCATGCACGCATTCCCACTCTCCTCACCCACTACAGCAACACTCTGCTCACTAGGTTCCTCCATTGGTGGCCCTGCCTCACCACAGTCGACCCCAAGAACCTGTGACTTCACCAGTTCTTCCTCCCGGGCTGCAACCTGTGCCATAGATCTTGTAATTGCACAGACCGGGAACATGGCTTCCACTTCTGCATCAACTTCAATACCAATTTCTGGGGCGTCAAAACACTTCTCTGCCACAACAACTGGTGGGGGAAGAGATGGAAATACTTTCTCCCCAGCCAGGTCGTTCCCCAGCAGAAAATCAATCCCCTCTACTGGCATTACATCAGCAACAGCTACTTGAGCTGCAGCCTGAACAATGGGGCAATCGAGTTCCACATGAACATAATCATAGTATTCATCTGAGTTCATGCCTCTACACAGCACATACTTCCCTGAGTTTACAGGCCCTCCAGTCACGTTTCTGCACACAGACTGTTGTGCACAGGTATCACGAGCCACAGTAACTGGATAACTGATCCCATGAATTTTCACTGTGCCGTGACATATAAAAGGTTTACACCAGTCTAGGGACGATTTCTGAGGCAGTTCATCCGGAGGTGGCGTAGCATGTTGGGTAACCTTTTCAGCCTGAGCTGGCAGCGAGCACAGCCGGCTGCACTCCAGCTTTCCACAGACTTCTCCCTCACCGTTACCACTCTCCCAACTCCTCTCGTTCACCTGACTCGAACCTACAATTAGTGCCACTGGTTTGGCATTTTGGGAGGCCTTCCACTTAGGGCAGTTACGCTTGATGTGCCCACTCTGTTTGCAAAAGTAACAAACTAGCTTCGAACTGGATACAGGGCTCTTTCTCCCTGAATTCTTTTTCTCCTCTGAACTTCCCTTGGACTGATTCACGGGAGATTTATCCCAGGCAGGGCCACTCACAGTCCTCTCCCTGGAATACTGAAAATTAGCGTACTTGACCCCCATACTCCGCAAGGCAAACACCCGGTCATCAGCCCACGTCGCTGCTTCCTTCACGGTCTTGAATCTCTTCTCCCTAATTTTAACACCAATTTCTTTGTCAGCCATGTTGGTAAAATGTTCCATCAAAAGCAGTTCACGCACCTCGTTATACGAAGTGGCGCTCTCACTCAGCAACCACTCGTCTAACCTCTCCTCCAGATACCTGGCGTAGGCCATATAGGTGTCAGCAGGCCTTTTCCGAGCACCACGGAACAACAACCGATACGCCTCTGGTCTAAGTTCATATGCCTTCAGGATGGCTGTTTTAAATTCATCATAATCATCTACATCCTCAGGGCTCAACCTATTATACACTTCCAAGGCTTTTCCCTTCAGCACATTAGATACCAACCCCACCCAGCGCTGCCTTGGCCACTCAAACTCCCTAGCCTTCTTCTCAAACCTGACAAACCATTCTGTCACCTTCAACTCATCAAATGCTGGCACTAATTTTAGACTCCTTGAGAACCAACTCTCCCTATCCTCTGCACGGCCTGAGGTTTGGGTATCTGAAGTTGGTCTATTAGCAGTCACCTCCAAGCGAGTCTTCTCCAGCTCAAATCGCATTTTTTCATGCTGCAACTCCATCTCCTCTCTTGCACGCTGCATCTCCATCTCCCTCTCTTCTTTTGCACGCTGCATCTCCATCTTTTTTAACTCCAACTGCAACTGAGCCTCCGGTGACAAGACTCCAGGGTATATGGGAGTGGAATGAACAGCTCCAGGGAAAGCACCAGACATACCCGGGGGAACTGCTCTAAACTGGCTCGGCGGCATCATAGATGGTAATAGTGGGGTAGCGAAACGAGGCAACTCAGCACCATAGTCAAACTCAGGGCTCACACGCGGAGTACCTTTGCTATGTGCCTCTCGTTGTTCCATATTTTCCATATCCACAGGTGACTCAGCAAGTACGCGATCTGGTGTAGACACGCGTGACTCCATGGCGACAATCAATGGCAGTACTGAATAATGAAATACTAATGCTGACTGAGAAACTACAAACACATCAACTTCACCTCAAAGCACAGAGAACGCCAAGGTAACGATATCCTAGCAAGAAAAAGGCACTGTTAGGATATCCTGGCGAGGTCGCCACTGTTACGGTAGCGCCGGCCCGTGGCTATTACAAAAAAGACAAGTCAGCCTTAGATGATCGGCCTCCACTGCGTTGCAAAAATAACGCAGACCCCGGCACTGACACTCCGCAAACTAGAGAAAAACTGCGCAACGGAAAAGTACTTACTTAAGAACGCAACACTCTATACTTTGATAATAAAACGGAACAGCCTACCTATAGATCTAGCCTACTATCGTCACTACCGGAAGTAATACCGCCCGAGACAGTATACAGGAACACCTCCCACTTACTTCCGGTGGTGACGACTTCTACTTAACCCGTGTCCAAGGGGGAACGCAGTTAATGGCTCACGATAGTTCTCACTAGCCTTGTGCAAAGAGATGGGATTAAACAGTGTAGGGGTTAGGGGTGTGTGTGTATGTACGTGTGTTGGGGGAACGTTAATTAAGGCAGCGAGAAACTACGGTGAGCCAGACTGGCCCTCCAAAGACAACAAGGTCACAAAACAAAATAAAAATAACTACTTTCCTCAGTCAGCAACAAAAAGAATAAAAATAAACTTAAATGAAAACGCCAGCTCGGCATAAAAATAACTGGGGAGAGAGAGAGAGTGTACAAACACCCGATACTAACGCTGGCTGGGAAGATACTGCCTCTGATCAAGGCTCGCGCACGGCCAAGCGCGAACGCACAATCAAATTAATTAATAAGAACTTATATTCGTGCCCCTCTCTCTCTCTACAATAAACTGGTACTTCTAATGCAAGCAAAATCATTAAATATACTGGTAGCTCACATAAGACAATCAAAATAATCAAATGCATTCTCAGCATGGTATTAAATAAAATTGCCCTCAGTGGCAGGAACGAAAGAAACAAAAGAACTTGTAACACTCGCTAATATAAACTCCGCGAATGACGCGGATACATACTGCATAATCCCCCTAGCCCAGCTGTAACGGCTGCACCCGTGGGAACGGAAAGGCGGACAACGTAACAATATATATATATGAAATAGTTATTTTGCTCTACAAAAAAGGTGACTCAAAAGATCTTAGTAACTATCGACCCATTAGCTTATTATCAGTCATTTACAAACTCTTCACTAAAGTCCTTACGAACAGAATAACAACAATTTTGGAGGAAAACCAACCTCGTGAACAGGCAGGATTCCGAAGCGGGTATTCGACCACTGATCATCTACATACATTGAATCAGCTAATTGAGAAAACTACAGAATATAATAAACCACTGTGCTTAGGTTTTGTTGATTACGAAAAGGCTTTTGATTCAGTGGAGCACATAGCGATTATAAATTCATTGCGAGAACAAGGAGTGAGTGAGAACATTGTAAAACTGCTCAAAGACATATATAAAGAGGGAACTGCTATAGTTAAATTACATAAGGACTCGGAAAAAATTAAGATTGAGAAAGGTGTGCGTCAGGGAGATACAATTTCACCAAAGTTATTTACAGCATGCCTAGAAAGTATTTTCAGAAAGCTAGACTGGAAAAACAAAGGAGTGAACATTGATGGAGAAAAGCTAAACCATTTAAGATTTGCAGATGACATTGTCCTAATCTCAGAAACAGCGGAGGCATTGCAAGAAATGTTAAATGACCTAAACAGAGAAAGTCTGAAAGTAGGATTGAAGATGAACCGGAGAAAAACTAATGTTTAATTCACAAACACCAAAGAGCGTCATCAGAATAAGCGATGAAATTCTTGAAGAAGTTAAGGAGTACGCCTACTTGGGACGAATACTAAAATTAACGAAAGATAATGATAGCGAAATAAAAAGACGCATTACAATTGGATGGAAAGCTTTCGGAAATCATAGAGACATTACGAAAAGTAGCTTGCCAGTTTGTATGAAACGAAAAGTATATAACGAATGTATAATTCCAGCTATGACGTATGGTTGTGAGACCTGGTAATTGACAGAATCAATGGAAAATAAATTAATCCGTTCTCAGAGAGCAATGGAAAGGTCAATGTTGGGAATATCTTTAAGAGACAGGGTGAGAGAGCAGACTAAAGTCAGAGATATTATAGAAGTTATAAATGAACAGAAATGGAGGTGGGCAGGCCATAAAGCAAGAATAAGAGATAACCGATGGAGCAAGAGGCTGACTCACTGGACACCAAGAGCATGTAAGTGTAGCAGAAAAAGGCCAGACAGATGGAGAGGTGAGATAGAGAAATTTGCAGGGAAAACGTGGCAAAGATTGGCTTAGTCAAGGAATTCGTGGAAAAGTTTGGGGGAGGCCTTTGTTCAGCAGTGGACTAGTTATGGCTGATGATATATATATATATATATATATATATATATATATATATATATATATATATTCGTGGGTGAGTGAGTGAGTGAGTGAGTGAGTGAGTGGGTGAGTGAGAAAGTGACTGAGTGAGTGAGTGGGTCAGTGAGAAAGGCAGTGAGTGAGTGGGTAAGTGAGAGAGAAAGCGAGTGGGTGAGAAAGCGAATGAGTGGGTGAGAAAGTGAGTGAGTGGGTGAGAAAGCGAGTAAGTGAAAAAGCGAGTGACTGAGTGAGAAAGCGACTGAGTGAGTGCGTGGGTGGGTGGGAAAGTGAGTGAGTGAATGAGAAAGTGGGTGAGTGAGTGAGTGAGTGAGTGAATGAGAAAGTGGGTGAGTGAGAAAGTGGGTGAGTGAGTGAGTGAGTGGGTGAGTGAGTGAGTGAGTGGGTGAGTAAGAAAGCGAGTAAGTGGGCAAGTGAGTGAGAGTGAAGGGCGATAATGGTGAAGCGATGGACACAAACTTTATAGATTGGCTTAATGTTTCCTTTTATGGCTACTGGACAGTCGATCTAGCTTTGACGTACGCTACTGTCACGTATAAATGGTGTGTTTTAATATCTATATTATAATGACCTGATTCCTGTATGTTTGGTTGTTACCATCACACACCAAACACCACCACATGTAGCGCCGTGTTTGCTAGAACAAGGTACTATTAAAAGATTCTGACTTGAAGACTAAAACCATTTCCAGTCCAATCGGGCCACCGGTTCCACTCCATGTCAAAGTCATTTCCTATCTTCAGTCAGTAATGCTAATGTACAGTAAATGGCTGTCAGTAAAGAAGTATTAATGCCTATTTAATAAATATGGATATTATAAGTGAGTAATAAAGTCAAAGGTAAAGACATAAGTGACGAGCTCAATGCAGGGATCCAGGCCATCCCTGGATATGGGGTGGTCTAGGGGCAGGGCAGCCAGACTCTCCACTGATGTGTGATGCCGTGCTGTGGAGTTCAGGACAAACCTTTGAGTTATTGCGGCAGATATCAGGTTCTGGAGGTCTCTGATCAGGATGGTCTAAAAAATATTTGTGCGCAATCCTGAGTCGCGAGTTAAACTGTTTCTTTTTCCAATTACTGCGCTAGGTCTTAGTCAAACCCATGGGGGCACCTCAGTAATTGGGAAAAGTTCATTATATTTCTGCAGTAGGTGCATTGACGATTCCCTATGCATTTTATTTTCTGCATACCTACGCTAATTTCTGGTCGATCCCGTCTTTTCTGTGAAGACATCTCTATGTATATCACTCATTTGGCCGACCTTTACTCTTTCCTCACCATGCTCGTGAGCCAGGACAGGGTGGGTGCCCGCTTGCTACTCCTTTTCCTCACCATGCTAGTGAGCCGGGACAGGGTGGGTGCCCACCTGCTCCTTCTTTTCCTCAAAATGCTCGTGAGCCAGGACAGGGTGGGTGCAGGCCTGCTCCTCCTTCTCTTCACCATGCTCGTGAGCCAGGACAGGGTGGGTGCCCACCTGATCCTCCTTTTCCTCACCATTCTCGTCAGCCAGGACAGGGTGGGTGCCCGCCTGCTCCTCCTTTTCCTCACCATTCTCGTCAGCCAGGACAGGGTGGGTGCCCGCCTGCTCCTCCTTTTCCTCACCATGTTCATGAGCCAGGACAGGGTGGGTGCCCGCCTGCTCCTCCTTTTCCTCACCATGCTCATGAGCCAGGACAGGGTGGGTGCAGGCCTGCTCCTCCTTTTCCTCACCATGCTCATGAGCCAGGACAGGGTGGGTGCCCGCCTGATCCTCCTTTTCCTCACCATGCTCATGAGCCAGGACAGGGTGGGTGCCCGCCTGCTCCTCCTTTTCCTCACCATGCTCATGAGCCAGGACAGGGTGGGTGCCCGCCTGCTCCTCCTTTTCCTCACCATGCTCGTGACCCAGGACAGGGTGGGTGCCCGACTCCTCCTCTTTTTCCTCACCATGCTCATGAGCCAGGACAGGGTGGGTGCCCGCCTGCTCCTCCTTTTCCTCACTTTGCTCGTGAGCCAGGACAGGGTGGGTGCCCGCCTGCTCCTCCTTTTCCTCACTTTGCTCATGAGGCAGGACAGGGTGGGTGCCCGCCTGCTCCTCCTTTTCCTCAAAATGTTCATGAGCCAGGACAGGGTGGGTGCCCGCCTGCTCCTCCCTTTCCTCACTTTGCTCGTGAGGCAGGACAGGGTGGGTGCCCGCCTGCTCCTCCTTTTCCTCACTTTGCTCGTGAGGCAGGACAGGGTGGGTGCCCGCCTGCTCCTCCTTTTCCTCACTTTGCTCGTGAGGCAGGACAGGGTGGGTGCCCGCCTGCTCCTCCTTTTCCTCAAAATGTTCGTGAGCCAGGACAGGGTGGGTGCCCACCTGCTCCTCCTTTTCCTCACTGTGCTCGTGAGTCAGGACAGGGTGGGTGCCCGCCTCCTCCTCCTTTTCCTCACAATGCTCGTGAGCCAGGACAGGGTGGGTGCTCGCCTGCTCCTCCTTTTCCTCACCATGCTCGTGAGCCAGGACAGGGTGGGTGCAGGCCTGCTCCTCCTTTTCCTCAACATGCTCGTGAGCCAGGACAGGGTGGGTGCCCGCCTGCTCCTCCTTTTCCTCACCATGCTCGTGAGCCAGGACAGGGTGGGTGCAGGCCTGCTCCTCCTTTTCCTCACTTTGCTCTTGAGCCAGGACAGGGTGGGTGCCCTCCTGCTCCTCCTTTTCCTCACCGTGCTCGTGAGCCAGGACAGGGTGGGTGCAGGCCTGCTCCTCCTTTTCCTCACCGTGCTCGTGAGCCAGGACAGGGTGGGTGCCCGCCTGCTCCTCCTTTTCCTCACCATGCTCGTGAGCCAGGACAGGGTGGGTGGAGGCCTGCTCCTCCTTTTCCTCTCCATGCTCGTGAGCCAGGACAGGGTGGGTGCCCGCCTGCTCCTCCTCCTGTCCATGCCCGTGAGCCAGGACAGGGTGGGTGCAGGCCTGCTCCTCCTCCTGTCCATGCTCGTGAGCCAGGACAGGGTGGGTGCCCGCCTGCTCCTCCTTTTCCTCAAAATGCTCGTGAGCCAGGACAGGGTGGGTGCCTGCCTGCTCCTCCTTTTCCTCACCATGCTCGTGAGCCACATCAGGGTGGGTGCCTGACTGCTCCTCCTTTTCCTCATCATGCTCGTGAACCAGGACAGGGTGGGTGCAGCCCTGCTCCTCCCTTTCCTCACCATGCTCGTGAGCCACATCAGGGTGGGTGCCTGACTGCTCCTCCTTTTCCTCATCATGCTCGTGAGTCAGGACTGGGTGGGTGCCCGCCTGCTCCTCCTTTTCCTCACCATGCTCGTGGGCCAGGACTGGCTGGGTGCCCGCCTGCTCCTCCTTTTCCTCAAAATGTTCGTGAGCCAGGACAGGGTGGGTGCCCGCCTGCTCCTCCTTTTCCTCAAAATGTTCGTGAGCCAGGACATGGTGGGTGCCCGCCTGCTCCTCCTTTTCCTAAAAATGTTCGTGAGCCAGGACAGGGTGGGTGCCCGCCTGCTCCTCCTTTTCCTCACTTTGCTCGTGAGGCAGGACAGGGTGGGTGCCCGCCTGCTCCTCCTTTTCCTCACCGTGCTCGTGAGCCAGGACAGGGTGGGTGCCCGCCTGCTCCTCCTTTTCCTCACCGTGCTCGTGAGCCAGGACAGGGTGGGTGCCCGCCTGCTCCTCCTTTTCCTCAACATGCTCGTGAGCCAGGACAGGGTGGGTGCAGGCCTGCTCCTCCTTTTCCTCTCCATGCTCGTGAGCCAGGACAGGGTGGGTGCCCGCCTGCTCCTCCTTTTCCTCACCATGCTCGTGAGCCAGGACAGGGTGGGTGCCCGCCTGCTCCTCCTTTTCCTCATCATGCTCGTGAGCCAGATCAGGGTGGGTGCCCGCCTGCTCCTCCTTTTCCTCAAAATACTAGTGAGCCAGGACAGGGTGGGTGCAGGCCTGCTCCTCCTTTCTCTTCACCATGCTCGTGAGCCAGGACAGGGTGGGTGCCCACCTGATCCTCCTTTTCCTCACCATTCTCGTCAGCCAGGACAGGGTGGGTGCCCGCCTGCTCATCCTTTTCCTCACCATGTTCATGAGCCAGGACAGGGTGGGTGCCCGCCTGCTCCTCCTTTTCCTCACCATGCTCATGAGCCAGGACAGGGTGGGTGCCCGCCTGATCCTCCTTTTCCTCACCATGCTCATGAGCCAGGACAGGGTGGGTGCCCGCCTGCTCCTCCTTTTCCTCACCATGCTCATGAGCCAGGACAGGGTGGGTGCCCGCCTGCTCCTCCTTTTCCTCACGATGCTCGTGACCCAGGACAGGGTGGGTGCCCGCCTGCTCCTCCTTTTCCTCACCACGCTCGTGAGCCAGGACAGGGTGGGTGCCCGCCTGCTCCTCCTTTTCCTCAAAATGTTCGTGAGCCAGGACAGGGTGGGTGCCCGCCTGCTCCTCCTTTTCCTCACTTTGCTCGTGAGGCAGGACAGGGTGGGTGCCCGCCTGCTCCTCCTTTTCCTCAAAATGTTCATGAGCCAGGACAGGGTGGGTGCCCGCCTGCTCCTCCTTTTCCTCAAAATGTTCATGAGCCAGGACAGGGTGGGTGCAGGCCTGCTCCTCCTTTTCCTCACCATGCTCGTGAGCCAGGACAGGGTGGGTGCCCGCCTGCTCCTCCTTTTCCTCATCATGCTCGTGAACCAGGACAGGGTGGGTGCAGGCCTGCTCCTCCTTTTCCTCACCGTGCTCATGAGCCAGGACAGGGTGGGTGCAGGCCTGCTCCTCCCTTTCCTCAAAATGCTCGTGAGCCAGGACAGGGTGGGTGCCCGCCTGCTCCTCCTTTTCCTCACTTTGCTCGTGAGGCAGGACAGGGTGGGTGCCCGCCTGCTCCTCCTTTTCCTCAAAATGTTCATGAGCCAGGACAGGGTGGGTGCCCGCCTGCTCCTCCTTTTCCTCAAAATGTTCGTGAGCCAGGACAGGGTGGGTGCCCGCCTGCTCCTCCTTTTCCTCACCGTGCTCGTGAGCCAGGACAGGGTGGGTGCCCGCCTGCTCCTCCTTTTCCTCACAATGCTCGTGAGCCAGGACAGGGTGGGTGCCCGCCTGCTCCTCCTTTTCCTCACCATGCTCGTGAGCCAGGACAGGCTGGGTGCCCGCCTGCTCCTCCTTTTCCTCACCGTGCTCGTGAGCCAGGACAGGGTGGGTGCCCGCCTGCTCCTCCTTTTCCTCACCGTGCTCGTGAGCCAGGACAGGCTGGGTGCCCGCCTGCTCCTCCTTTTCCTCACCATGCTCGTGAGCCAGGACAGGGTGGGTGCAGGCCTGCTCCTCCTTTTCCTCTCCATGCTCGTGAGCCAGGACAGGGTGGGTGCAGGCCTGCTCCTCCTCCTGTCCATGCTCGTGAGCCAGGACAGGGTGGGTGCAGGCCTGCTCCTCCTTTTCCTCACCATGCTCGTGAGCCAGGACAGGGTGGGTGCCCGCCTGCTCCTCCTTTTCCTCAAAATGCTCGTGAGCCAGGACAGGGTGGGTGCCTGCCTGCTCCTCCCTTTCCTCACCATGCTCGTGAGCCACATCAGGGTGGGTGCCTGACTGCTCCTCCTTTTCCTCATCATGCTCGTGAGCCAGGACAGAGTGGGTGCCCGCCTGCTCCTCCTTTTCTTCACCATGCTCGTGAGCCAGATCAGGGTGGGTGCCCGCCTGCTCCTCCTTTTCCTCACCATGCTCGTGAGCCAGGACAGGGTGGGTGCCCGCCTGCTCCTCCTTTTCCTCACCATGCTCGTGAGCCAGGACAGGGTGGGTGCCCACCTGCTCCTCCTTTTCCTCACCATGCTCGTGAGCCAGGACAGGGTGGGTGCCCGCCTGCTCCTCCTTTTCCTCACCATGCTCATGAGCCAGGACAGGGTGGGTGCCCGCCTGCTCCTCCTTTTCCTCACCATGCTCATGAGCCAGGACAGGGTGGGTGCCCGCCTGCTCCTCCTTTTCCTCACGATGCTCGTGAGCCAGGACAGGGTGGGTGCCCGCCTGCTCCTCCTTTTCCTCACTTTGCTCGTGAGCCAGGACAGGGTGGGTGCCCGCCTGCTCCTCCTTTTCCTCAAAATGTTCATGAGCCAGGACAGGGTGGGTGCCCGCCTGCTCCTCCTTTTCCTCACTTTGCTCGTGAGCCAGGACAGGGTGGGTGCCCGCCTGCTCCTCCTTTTCCTCAAAATGTTCGTGAGCCAGGACAGGGTGGGTGCCCGCCTGCTCCTCCTTTTCCTCACCATGCTCGTGAGCCAGGACAGGGTGGGTGCCCGCCTGCTCCTCCTTTTCCTCACAATGCTCGTGAGCCAGGACAGGGTGGGTGCCCGCCTGCTCCTCCTTTTCCTCACCATGTTCGTGAGCCAGGACAGGGTGGGTGCCCGCCTGCTCCTCCTTTTCCTCACAATGCTCGTGAGCCAGGACAGGGTGGGTGCCCGCCTGCTCCTCCTTTTCCTCACCGTGCTCGTGAGCCAGGACAGGGTGGGTGCCCGCCTGCTCCTCCTTTTCCTCACCGTGCTCGTGAGCCAGGACAGGGTGGGTGCCCGCCTGCTCCTCCTTTTCCTCACCATGCTCGTGAGCCAGGACAGGGTGGGTGCAGGCCTGCTCCTCCTCCTCACCATGCTCGTGAGCCAGGACAGGGTGGGTGCAGGCCTGCTCCTCCCTTTCCTCACCATGCTCGTGAGCCAGGACAGGGTGGGTGCCCGCCTGCTCCTCCCTTTCCTCACCATGCTCGTGAGCCAGGACAGGGTGGGTGCCCGCCTGCTCCTCCTTTTCCTCACCATGCTCGTGAGCCAGGACAGGGTGGGTGCCTGCCTGCTCCTCCCTTTCCTCACCATGCTCGTGAGCCAGGACAGGGTGGGTGCCCGCCTGCTCCTCCTTTTCCTCACCATGCTCGTGAGCCAGGACAGGGTGGGTGCAGCCCTGCTCCTCCTCTTCCTCACCATGCTCGTGAGCCAGGACAGGGTGGGTGCCCGCCTGCTCCTCCCTTTCCTCACCATGCTCGTGAGCCAGGACAGGGTGGGTGCCCGCCTGCTCCTCCTTTTCCTCACCATGCTCGTGAGCCAGGACAGGGTGGGTGCCCGCCTGCTCCTCCTTTTCCTCACCATGCTCGTGAGCCAGGACAGGGTGGGTGCCCGCCTGCTCCTCCTTTTCCTCACCATGCTCGTGAGCCAGGACAGGGTGGGTGCCCACCTGCTCCTCCTTTTCCTCACCATGCTCGTGAGCCAGGACAGGGTGGGTGCCCGCCTGCTCCTCCTTTTCCTCTCCATGCTCGTGAGCCAGGACAGGGTGGGTGCCCGCCTGCTCCTCCTTTTCCTCTCCATGCTCGTGAGCCAGGACAGGGTGGGTGCCCGCCTGCTCCTCCTTTTCCTCTCTATGCTCGTGAGCCAGGACAGGGTGGGTGCCCGCCTGCTCCTCCTTTTCCTCACCATGCTCGTGAGCCAGGACTGGCTGGGTGCAGGCCTGCTCCTCCTTTTCCTCTCCATGCTCGTGAGCCAGGACAGGGTGGGTGCAGGCCTGCTCCTCCTCCTGTCCATGCTCGTGAGCCAGGACAGGGTGGGTGCCCGCCTGCTCCTCCTTTTCCTCTCTATGCTCGTGAGCCAGGACAGGGTGGGTGCCTGCCTGCTCCTCCTTTTCCTCTCTATGCTCGTGAGCCAGGACAGGGTGGGTGCCTGCCTGCTCCTCCTTTTCCTCACCATGCTCGTGAGCCAGGACTGGCTGGGTGCCCGCCTGCTCCTCCTTTTCCTCACCATGCTCGTGAGCCAGGACAGGGTGGGTGCCCGCCTGCTCCTCCTTTTCCTCACCATGCTCGTGAGCCTGGACAGGATGGGTGTCTTCCTCCTCCTTTCCCGACTTAGGGGGGTTTTCATCGTGGTAAGTGGGTGGGGGGTGGGTGCCCTCCTCTCCCAGCTCTGCGGTGGGGGGGATGTTAGCGTTAGGAGGCTGGACAGGGTGGCATTCAACCGGAGAAAATATTGTTTGGTTGATATTCGAAAAGCATTTTTTCAGTGTTTTTCTTCCACTTTTAACCTTAAATTACAGTTATTCTCCTTTGATGTGCAGTGGCACTGGATCTGGGAACGTATAAACGAATTGCACTTGTCCTTTTGGCCCTGGTTCAGTATTCCAGTGTTCAACCTTTGTTTTGTTAAAGTGAAGTGTATGTTTGGTTTTGTATCTTTTTTGCCAGGGCCACCGGCAGCCTAACCTCTTTTCCTTTACTTTTAAATGGGTGGCATTGGCCCTGCTTTCCCCTTGTGTCAACCGCACACAACTGACAATGATGGCAGCCATTTCCCTGATGGCTAGGGCTCGCTGCAAATAGCTAACTTCCACCCAGGCTACAAAATGGAATTGTCAACTATCTTTCAGTTGGGTGTATCTGAAAGCAGAGGACTCAGACTATGACACTTGGTTACACTTCTCAGGACGAAATGACTACAATTGGCGGTCTGCGATGGCTGGGAAATTATCGCTGGAAATTTGCCAAGCTTCGACGCTGAGCAGCGAGGAATTTATGTTTGAATCCATCCCAATGTAATATTATATAGGAAAGGTGGAACCCGACTGATAAACATTATAACACATTACAGCAAAGGTGCAATGAATCTGTTGATGATGATGATTTACCAGGAGGAGGATAGGGACAGTATGGATTCCATAGTTAGTAGTGATGAGAGAGAAAATTATAGGCCTGTGACGATGATGATGATGATGATGATGATGATGATGATGATGGTGATGATGATTTACCAGGAGGAGGATAGGGACAGTATGAATAGCACAGTTAGTAGCCATGAGAGAGAAAATGATAAGACTGTGACGATGATGATGATGATGATGATGATGATGATGATTTACCAGGAGGAGGATAGGGACAGTATAGATAGCACAGTTAGTAGCCTTGAGAGAGAAAATGCTACGGCTGTGACGATGATGATGATGATGATGATAATGATGATGATGATAATGATGATGATGATGATAATTTAGGAGGAGAAGGGTAGTAAGGGTACCGTTCTTAATGGCGATGATAGTGAAAATGACTGGACTGTTATGATGATGATGATGATGATGATGATTTAGAAGCTGCAGGATAGGGCCAGGCAAAATACTATTCTTGATGGCATTCATAGCGACAATAATCCTGGGGATGATGTTTTGATGGAAGATGATATAAGGCTAGTAATGATGCTATTGATAATGGTGATGACAGTGACAATGATAAGGTGGTGATGATGGTGGTGATGATGGTTTAGAAAGAGGAGGATAGGCTCAGTCAGGAGACTAATTTTAGTGGCGATCATACTTAAAACAATCCTGATGTGAATGAGGATGGTTTAGATGGAAGACGATAAAGCCAGTAAGGATGATAATGCTAATGGTGATGATGGTGACAATGATAAGGCGATGATGATGATGATGATGATGATGCAGGAGGAGGAGGAGCATACAGAGATAGTATGGATACTATCGATAATGATGATGATATGACAACAATACGGTGATGATGATGATGATGATGATGGTGATGTGTAGGAAAATGTGGATGATGGTGGTAAGGATACTATTAATGATGATGATGATGATGATGATGATGATGATGCAGGAGGAGGGAAGCATATAGAGATAGTAAGGATACTATAGATAATGATGATGATATGACAACAATACGGTTATGATGATGATGATGATGATGATGGTGATGATGTGTAGGAAGAGGTGGATGGTGGTGGTAAGGATACTATTAGTGATGATGATGATGATGATGATGATGATGATGATGATGTGTAGGAAGAGGTGGATGGTGGTGGTAAGGATACTATTAATGATGATGATGATGATGATGATGATGATGATGATGTGTAGGAAAAGGTGGATGGTGGTGGTAAGGATACTATTAGTGATGATGATGATGATGATGATGATGTGTAGGAAGAGGTGGATGGTGGTGGTATACTATTAGTGATGATGATGATGATGATGGTGATGATGTGTAGGAAGAGGTGGATGGTGGTGGTAAGGATACTATTAGTGATGATGATGATGTGTAGGAAGAGGTGGATGGTGGTGGTAAGGATACTATTAATGATGATGATGATGATGATGATGATGATGATGATGATGATGTGTAGGAAAAGGTGGATGGTGGTGGTAAGGATACTATTAGTGATGATGATGATGATGATGATGATGATGATGTGTAGGAAGAGGTGGATGGTGGTGGTATACTATTAGTGATGATGATGATGATGATGATGATGATGATGTGTAGGAAGAGGTGGATGGTGGTGGTAAGGATACTATTAATGATGATGATGATGATGATGATGATGTGTAGGAAAAGGTGGATGGTGGTGGTAAGGATACTATTAGTGATGATGATGATGATGATGATGTGTAGGAAGAGGTGGATGGTGGTGGTATACTATTAGTGATGATGATGATGATGATGTGTAGGAAGAGGTGGATGGTGGTGGTATACTATTAGTGATGATGATGATGATGATGATGAGTAGGAAGAGGTGGATGGTGGTGGTATACTATTAGTGATGATGATAATGATGATGATGATGATGTGTAGGAAGAGGTGGCTGGTGATGGTATACTATTAGTGATGATGATAATGATGGTGATGATGATGTGTAGGAAGAGGTGGATGGTGGTGGTAAGGATACTATTAGTGATGATGATGATGATGATGATGATGATGTGTAGGAAGAGGTGGATGGTGGTGGTAAGGATACTATTAGTGATGATGATGATGATGATAATGATGGTGATGATGATGTGTAGGAAGAGGTGGCTGGTGATGGTATACTATTAGTGATGATGTTAATGATGGTGATGATGATGTGTAGGAAGAGGTGGCTGGTGGTGGTATACTATTAGTGATGATGATAATGATGGTGATGATGATGTGTAGGAAGAGGTGGCTGGTGATGGTATACTATTAGTGATGATGATGATGATGATGTGTAGGAAGAGGTGGCTGGTGATGGTATACTATTAGTGATGATGATGATGGTGGTATATGGATAGTACTGCTGCTGCTAATGATGATAGTAGTAGTAGGTTAATTCTAATGATGTAGTGGTGGACAGTGTCGCCTTCACGTGGTGGCACCAATAACACCAGACGGGTCCACTGCTCACTCATACAAACATCCGTCAACTTTTTTTAATGCAAGGAAAAAGGAACCAAAGGCCATGAGCCCGCAAATCGTTCCTTCCAAGAGGAAAACAAAAACAATACAAAAGAGCGAAATTCAAGATCCGTTCATTTCCAGATGCCTGGACACACTGCGTTTGAAAGACTGGAAATCATAGGAAGTAGGAAATACAGACAGAGGGGGACAGTTCCAGAGTTGACCTGTTGCATAAATGAAGGACTGGGAGTAACGGTTAACTTTTGCACTAGAGAGTTGGACAGAAAAGGGATGAGAGTTTTTTGCTAAACTGGTGCTAAGTGCCCGCCACAGTGGTGGAGGGATGCAAGAAGACAATTCAGAGGAGCAGTGACCATTGAAGTAGCGACAGAAAAGAGATAAAGATGCAACAGTGCGGCAAAGAGACAGAGGTTGAAGGGAGTCAGTAAGAAGAGGAGAGTTAATGAGACGAAAAGCCTTTGACTCCACCCTATTGAGAAGAGCTGTATGTGGGAAGCCTGCCCACACATGAGAGTTGTTCTCTACACGGGCGAATGAAACCCGTGTAGCCTATAAGGTCAACAACTGTGCAGGGGTAAAGAAGGCACAGAGTCAGCATAGCACACCTAATCTCTTGGAAGCAGATTTTACAGATAGGTAATATGATCTTTCCAAGATAAGACCCAAGAGAATGAAACCCCAGTTATGTTTAAACATGATGCAGGATTGAGCTGGATATTATTAAACATTAGTGGGTACTCCTGTGGAAGATTTTGTAGGGTTGATAGGTGTAAAAACTGAGTTTCTGATGCATTCAAAACAACAAGATTACTTTTATCCCAGTCAGAAATACGAGCCAAGTCAGACATTAGGTGTGCCATAGCCTCATCCCTTGTTTGTTGAAGTAACTGCTGAGATGGGCGTTGCGGGAACCGAATGGAAAGGTGAAGGGTGGAATCATCAGCGTATGAGTGGATAGGGTTAGATGTACAGCTTAAAAGGTCACTGATGAATAAAAGGAAGAGAGTTGGTGATAGGACAAAGCCCTGAGGAACACCACTGTTGACGGTTCTAGAAGAACTGTGACTGTCTACAACAGCAGCTATAGAATGACCAAGAAGCCATAGATAAAGGCACAGATAAAAGGATAGAAATCATAAGAAGGCAGTCTGGAAATTAAAGATTTATGCCAGACTCTATCACAAGCCTTTGAGATGTCAAGTGCAATGGCAAAGTTTTTGCCAAAGTCACAAAAAGAGAATGACCAGGAGTCTGAAAGGTAGGTGAGAAGATCGCCAGTGGAGCATCCCTGACGGAACCCATACTGACGATCAGAAAGAAGGTTGTGATAGGAAAGATGCTTTAAAATTTTTCTGTTAAGAAGAGATTCAAAAACTTTTGAGATACAGAATGTTAAAGCAATTAGACGATAGTTGGAGGGTTGGGAATGGTCACCCTTCTTTGGAGAGCAAACTTCCAGCATGAGAGCAAACTTCCAGCAAGAAGGAATGGTACAAGTTGACACACAAAGGCAAAACAGTTTACCTACACACAACTTTTTTCTTTTTTTTTTCGGGTCAGACATATACTTGACAGGCTGGTGATAACTGGCTGAGTGAAACATGTCCGACTAACATCGTTGTATTTGAGTTAGTCAGTAAGGTTCCATTCAAATTACCAGTAATTATATGAAATACAGCCATGTTATTCGGACATGTTGCATTCAGCCAGCCATCACCAACCTGTCAAGTGCATTTTCGCCTTGATAAAAAACAGAGATATAGGCAGGGTGTAAGCACAGAAGCACAGTTCTTGAGGACAACAGGAGGGACTCCATCAGGCCCATATGCCTTGTTAGTACTGAGGCCAGTGATGGCAGAAAATACATCAGCTAAAGAAATTTTAATGCCAGCCATGAGGAAGTCAGAGGGGGGAAGTGATGGAGGAACAGCACCGGAATCGTCTAAGGTGAAACTGGAGAAGAAAGTCTGAGCGAAGAGATCTGCTTTATCAGTAGAAGAAAATGCTTCAGAGCCATGAGAGTGGAAAAGAGGAGGGAAGCAGGAGGGAAGAATGATGAGGTAAAGTTGTTAGAAAGGTTTTTGGTAAGGTGCCAGAAGGAGCGGAGGGAATCTGAGTTGGAGAGTTCAGAACATTTATTACGAATGGAACTATTTTCTGCAGAGCAAAGAACAGGCTTCGAACATTTCCAGGCAGAAACATATAAGAGACGAGATTCAGGGGTGGGTTGGCTCCGGTACCTTTTACAGGCCCTCTCCTTGTTGCTGACAGCATTAGAACAAGTGTGGTTAAACCAAGGCCTTTTTGCATTAGTCACAGGATATGAGAAAGGAATGTATGCTTCCATGTCCGAGAGAATAACTTCCGTAATGCGCAAGGCACACTCAGATGGCTCCCGACCATGGAGGTAATAATCATTCCTGGCAATATCAAAGGATTCCCTGAAGGCCTCCCAATCCGCAGCTCCAAAGTGCCACAGACGCTGCTTCTTGGGAGGGTCCACAGGCCTTACTGCAGCAGCAGGACAGGTTAAGGTGATAAGGTTGTGATCAGAGGAGCCCAACGGAGAGGAAAAAGTAACAGTGTAAGCAGAAGGATTAGTTGTAAGGAAGAGGTCAAGTATGTTGGAGCTCTCTCCAAGGCGGTCAGGGATACGGGTAGGGTGCTGTACAAGCTGCTCTAGGTCATTAAGGATAGAAAAGATGTAGGCTTGTTCACCAGGTGGATCAGTGAAAGGAGAGGAGAGCCAAAGGTGGTTGAACAAACGTCTTTCAACTTCCACCCTATCCCTCAAAAGGTGCATGGCGGAATACAGGAGGAGGGCAATTGAAGCCTGTGGTGCACTGGATTCAAATTTCAAATCAGACTTGCACCACCACCATCACCACAACCACCACCACCACCCTATCCTGGAACACTGCTCTGACATCTATGCAGTATAAGACATGAAATAACAGCTTGTGGTTAAAAGCTACCTTATAAAGTATGTAGTATGCAGGAGGTATATACAGTAGATGTGCTGGAAAGGGATGCCTTCACGTGGTGGCACTGATATAACCAGGTGGTGAAACTGCTTATTTAGCCTATACAAATATCCCTCAATCCTTCCCTATACACAACCACACAAGGTGGACTGCAGAAAGGCAGTTTTGGCCTGCAGTCCACTGGGTTTACATACAAATAAGCCTATGGTTGCAGCCACTATTACTACTACTACTATTGCAGGTATTACAATATATATATAATGGTTCAGAGCCCAGCAGTCAGTCCTGGCACTGCATAAACACTTACCAGAATTGCTCACTTGTGGCACTGTACTATTGCAGGTATTACAATATACAGTATAATGGTTCAGAGCCCAGCAGTCAGTCCTGGCACTGCATAAACACTTAACAGAATTGCTCACTTGTGGCACTGTACTATTGCAGGTATTACAATATATATAGTGGTTCAGAGCCCAGCAGTCAGTCCTGGCACTGCATAAACACTTGTGGCACTGTACTATTGCAGGTATTACAATATACAGTATAATGGTTCAGAGCCCAGCAGTCAGTCCTGGCACTGCATAAACACTTGTGGCACTGTACTATTGCAGGTATTACAATATATATAGTGGTTTAGAGCCCAGCAGTCAGTCCTGGCACTGCATAAACACTTGTGGCACTGTACTATTGCAGGTATTACAATATATATAGTGGTTCAGAGCCCAGCAGTCAGTCCTGGCACTGCATAAACACTTGTGGCACTGTACTATTGCAGGTATTACAATATACTGTATTTATTAAATCTATCACTGCGCTGGGTGAGTGGATGGTACCTACTAGACAGACATAGGTAGGTGGACAAACAGGTATATTAAATAAATATTGGTGCCTTTTAAGCAACTTTTAATCTATTTTTGCAACTATCTATCTATCTATCTATCTATTTATTTATTTATCTAATAAATCTGTCACTACATCGGGTGAGTGGATGGTAGCCCACCAACTAGATAGACGGATAAGTAGGTAGATAGACAGGTAAAGAAAATAAATGCTGATGCCTTTTAATCAAATTTTAATCTATATTGGCAACTATCTGTATCTATCTAATAAATTCATCACTACATCTGGTGAGCGGATGGTACCTACTTGATTTAAAGATGGGTAGGTAGACAGACATGTAGAGGAAAATAAACTCTGACGCCTTTTCGCAACTATCTCTGTTCTCCTCTAATAAATATATCACTTCATCTGGTGAGTGGATGGTATCTTCTACAAAGATAAATAGGTAGGTGGACAGACATGTAGAGGAAAATAAATACTGAAATCTTTTTGCAACTATCTCTATGTACCTATCTAATAAATTTATTACTACATCGGGTGAGTGGATGGCACCTTCTATAAAGATAAATAGGTAGGCAGACAGACAGGTAGAAAAAATAAACATTAATGCCTATAAAATAACTTTTAATCCATTTTTTGCATATATATATATATATATATATATATATATATATATATATATATATATATATATATATATATATATATCCATCACTACACTGGGTGAGTGGATGGTACCTACTGGGTAGACAGATAGGTAGGTAGACAGACAGGGCAGAGAAAATAAATATTGATGTCTTATAATTAAATTTTAATCTATTTTTGTAGGTGTCTAAAAGTATCTATCATAAATCTTTCACTACATCGGGTGAGAGGATGGTACGTACTAGATAGGTAGATCCACAGATAGGTAGACAGTCAGGTAGAGAAAATAAATACTGATGTCTTCTGATCAACTTTGAATTTATTTTTGCAGCTGCCTATATTTATCTGTCTAATAACTATCACTTCATCGGGTGAGTGGATGGTACATATTTTATAGGCATACAGGTAGGCTGGCAGACAGGTAGAGAAAATAAATACTGAAGCCTTTTCACAACTATCTGTATGTACTATACCTGTCTAATAAATCTGTCCCTACATCGGATGAGTGGATGGCATCTACTCGGCAGACACGGTAGGTAGGCAGACAGATAGATAAAATAAATATTGATGTCTTTTGTTCAACTTTTAATCTTTGTAACCATCTACAGTATATGTATCTAATAAATGTTACTACATCGGGTGAGTGGATGGTACCTACTAGACAGACGGGTAGGTAGGTAGACAGACAGGTAGAGAAAATAAATGTAGATGTCTTTTAATCAACTTGTAATCTATTTTCGTAACTCTCATTATGTATCTAATAAATCTATCACTACATCGTGTTAATGGATGGTACCTACCTGATAGACAGATAGGGTCAAGAAAATTAATATTGATGCCTTTTAATTAACTTTTAATCTATTTTTGCAATTAACTATACGTATCTATCTAATAAATCTATCACTACATCGGAGGAGTGGATGGTACCTAGGTGATAGATAGATAGGAGAGAGGAAAATAAATACCGATGCCTTTTAATTAAGTTTTAATTTATTTTTCAACTATCTACATGTATCTATCAAATAAGTCTATCACTACATCGGGTGAGTGGATGGTACCTTCAAGATAGATACGTAGGCATACAGGTAGAGAAAAAAAATACTGATGCCTTTTAACAAACTTTTAATGTATTTATTCAACTATCCATATGTACCCGGTATCTCTCTAATAAATCTATCACTACATCGGGTGAGTGGATGGTGCCTACTAGATAGATAGATAGGGTAGAGAAAATGAATATTGGTGCATTTTAATAAACTTTTAATCAATTTTTTGCAACTATGTATACGTACGTACCTATCTAATAAATGTCACTACATCGGGTGAGTGGATGGTACCTACTAGATAAACAGATAGGTAGGTAGACAGACAGGTCGAAAAAATAAATACTGATGCCTTCTATTTAACTTTAATTCTATGTTACAACTATCTGTATCTATCTAAATCTATCACTACATCGTGTGAGTGAATGGTACCTACTTTACAGATAGATAAGTAGGTAGACAGATAAAATAAATATTGAAGCCTTATCGCAAATATTTATATGTATCTATCTAATAAATGTATCACTACATCGGATGAGTGGATGGTATCTACTAGATAGAAAAATAACTAGGTAGACAGACTGGAAGAGAAAATAAATTTTCATGCCTTTTAATCGACTTTTAATCTATTTTTGCAACTACCTATGCGTACCTATCCAATAACTTCATCACTACATCGGATGAGTGGATGGCACCTACTTGGTAGATAGATAGTAGGCAGATAAATAGGTAGAGAAAATAAATATTGATGTCTCTGAATCAACTTTAACATTTTGTTGCAACTATCTTTATGTATCTATCTAATAAATCCATCACTACATCAGGTCAGTGGATGGTAGTACCTACAAGATTGAGAGACAGTTAGGCAGATAGGTAATTAAAATAAATTTTGAAGCCTTTTAATCAACTTTAAATCTATTATTGCAACTATACTATGTATCTATCTACTATCACCACATCGGGTGAATGGATGGTATCTACTTAAGAGACAGATTGGAAGGTAGACAGACATGTAGAGATAATAAGTACTGATGCCTTTTAATCATCTTTTAATATAATTTGCACCAATCTATATTTATGTATCCATTATACCTATCAGTACATCGGATGAGTGGATGGTACCTACTAGGCAGACAGATAGGTAGGTATACACACAAGTAGTTGAGATAAATATTGATGCCTTTTAATCAACTTTTAACCTATTTTTGCAACTGTCTATACCAGCGTGTATCTTATCAAATAAATCTATCACTACATCGGGTGAGTGGATGGTACCTACTAGATAGGCACACAGGTAGGGAGACAGACATGTACAGAAAATAAATAGGCTAGTTATGCCTTTTAATCAAATTTTGATGTTTTTACAACTATCTATATGTATGTATAATACATCTATCACTACATCGGGTGAGTGGATGGTACCTACTTCATAGACAGATAGGTAGGTAGAAAAACAGGTAGAGAAAGTAGGCTAAATATTGGTGCCTTTTAAGCAACTTTCCATCCATTTTTGCAACTATCTATAACGGTATGTATCTATCAAATAAATCTGTCACTACATCGGATGATTGGATGGTGCAGTACCTACTAGATAGATAGATAGGTAAGTTGACAAGCAGGTAGAAAAAATATTGATCCCTTTTTATGAACCTTTAATCTATTTTTTTGCAACTGTCTGTATGTAGCTGTCTCATATCTATCACTACATCGGGTGAGTGGATGGTACCTACTTGATAGATAGATAGGTACGTAGACAGACAGGTAAGAGAAAAAAGAATATTGCCTTTTAATCAACTTTTAATATAGCTACTTGTGCAACCATCCATAGGTATCTATCTAATAAATGTATCTTTAGGCTACATCGGATGAGTGGATGACGGATTGGTAAGCAGACAGACAGGTAGTAAAAATAAATACTGATGCCTTTTAATCTACTTTTAATCACGTTCTGCAATTATCAATAATTATGTGTCTATCTAGTAAATCTATCACTACATCTGGTGAGTGGATGGTACTTTCCTGATAGAAAAATAGGCAGGTGGACAGACAGGTCGAGAAAATAAATACTGATGCCTTACAATCAACTTTTAATCTAATTTTACAACTATCTCTACGTATCTATCTAATAGATCTGTCACTACATTGGGTGAGTGGACGGTACGTAGGCTAGTGGACTTGTGAATATACGCAGGCACATTCGTCTAGGTAGGTAGGTTGAAAAATAAATAAGGCGTTTGTGTCTATCTTTGACTATCGATAGATTAAAGATGACCTGATAACCTGTTTGTAGGTCATGTGGAAAGAAAGGATTACATAAATGTGATGATGATGATGATGATGATGATGATGATAATAATAATAATAATAATAATAATAATAATAATAACACCAATAATAATAATAATAATAATAATAATAATAATAATACCATCACCAATAATAATAATAATAACAACAACAATAGTTGCTGTATAAGTAGTAACAGTAATAACAAAAGCAGTCATAGTAGTAGTGATAGTAGTGGTAGTAGTAGCAGTAGTAGTAATAAGTCTTAGTAATACTACTAAAAATAAAATTAACAATGAATTTCCCCTCACCTTCTTGTCCAAACCAGGCATAGTTTCCTTTTTCCGGCACTGGTGCCACTTGCCTCGCCTCCACAGTAATCCAGTCTGTCCATTCATCACGGCAAACACAATGGCAAACGCCCAATATACGCACAGCACAAAGTTAATACCAGCTGCGACACCAACATCCTCCCCCTTCCTGACCCGCGGGGTGACTGACTGCCCGATGGTTGGCAACGCTGCATCTCAAGGGTCACGTGACCAAGGCAACATTGTGCTTGAGATTCCTCCAGTTAAATTTAAGACGATTAAAACCAAACTTGCATGAATTTTTTACCCATGTTTTAAATCAATAAGTGATAGTACAGATTTTATTTGATAGAAATATAATGGAAAGAAATAAAATGGAAAATATCACCATCGTAATATACGTTGGTCGTTTCTTTTAAAAGACTGCATCACCGGGACCTTCCTTCAGGTGTACCATCACTCAACATTGGCAACGCTGAGCTCTTTAAATCTTTGAATGTTTAAAGGTAATGTCTTGATTATTTCTGACGTGCTTGCAATAAACAAGTAATGGTAGAGTTTATTTATCTTAAGGGAGGTTATTGGCTTTCTGAACCTTATTTACCGTAGTTCAGAGGCAAAATAAGACGATGTTGTGGCCCTGCATCCTCTCCACAGCGTTCCTTCGAGACTGACGCCATTTCTGCGTCAACATCTTGTTACCGGTCAACAAACAAGATGTATATATGGCAAAATAAGGCAAATGATGAGAATTCTGAGGTTATACTTGACAGAAATGCAAGAAAATGCTTACGGGACACCCAGATTAAACAAATACGTCCAACAAATGACTACTAAAAGCAAAACACATCTCAGGAAGTTGCCGTTAACGGTCAGCGCCTGCAACTTGGCGCCGCTGTCCTTGCAATGTGTCCTTGAAATGTTTGGACGGTTAAAGGCAGTTGTGGCAGTGTTGGCGCGTCCTTTGCAATAGGTCAGTGATAATAGAGGTTGCACTTAACCCTTTCCCTGCTGCTGCACAAGGCGTCTGTTGTCATCTGATGCAACTTCTCCTTGGTTACTAGTCAAACCGCACCTCAAATCTGACTTACTTGGCCGTCCACTGCAACTACTACTACCAAATATTACCAGTACTACTACTACCAACGCTACTACTACTACTACTAATACCACTACTACTACCACCACCATCACCACCACCACCACCGTACATACACTGGACTCAGCGTGTATAAATCTCACCAGGATGTTGTTGTTGCTGCTTACCCCTACCTAGTGTGTGTGGCCGAGCAGACTCGTCGACCACAGGTAAGTGTGTGTGTGTGTGTGTGTGTGTGTGTGTGTGTGTGTGTGTGTGTGTTGGGGGGGGGGGCGCTACAGGTACAGTACAACGTGTGGGCAACCGGCGCCTCCTTGTGGTAGACACCGCCTCACCTGGGTCCTTCCCACGGCGAGGTGCAGGCAAATAGAAGTGGTTTGTGGGCTGGGTGGCCGCCGCAGATGTTTGCCTGGGCCGGTGAGGTAAGCCAGTGTAAAGGCAAGTAAAGCCAGACTAGCGGTAAGCCATTTAAGGCCAGGGAAATGAGCCACAACCAATGTATAGCCAAGTATAGCCACAGCAACCCATAGAAGGCCAGGGAACCTATGTGTTTTGTGTGGGTTAGTCTGCCCTCAGCATATTGCCTAGAGATAGATAGAGAAAGAGACAGATATACAGTACAGAGAAAATGACGAACAGGCAAATGTCTTAGATAGACACATAGATGGATAGACAGATGGATAGATGGATAGATAGATGAATAGACCGATGGATAGATAGATGGATAGATGAACAGATAGATGGATAGATAGATAGATGGATAGATAGATGGATAGATAGACAACTAGATAGATAGATAAACAGATAAATAGATAGATAAATACAGATAGGTAAACAAAGAGATAGACAGACAGATAAAAAGATAGACAGGCAGATTATCCGAGACAGATAGACAGAGAGAGAGACAGCTAGATAGAGAAATGGATAGACAGATAGATAGAGACAGATAGATACCTACTAATTACCAACAATTTCATCCCAGACAGATAGATAGAAATAGATTTTTTTTAACGTGTCCGACTCTGGGCAAGGCTTCAGGGCCTATTCCCAAGTCCCAGTAGTCCTCCTACATCTCCACATGTCACCACTTCGGCGCTAACACCCACCGTCCATATTGAATACATGCTAGGGCTGTCTCAAACAGGACTGGTGTATTGGTATTAGCGGGGGTATTTTTATGGCACTAACACCCACCGTCCATATTGAATACATGCTAGGGCTGTCTCATACAGGACTGGTGTATTGGTATTAGCGGGGGTATTTTTACGACATGTCGGCGGGTCTTCTGGTAGATCAGTAAAGCTTGATTATATGAAATTCAAATCCTTAAACTGTTCCCTGCCCCAGCGGGGATTTGAACCTGGGTCCGGTAGGACTGCAGGCCACCTCTCTACTGATATAGATAGCCAGATAGAGTGTGACAGCAAATACACCATTTGGGAAACTAAACTGATAGATAAATAGATAGACTGCGATAGATAAATAGGTATAGATAGACAGACAGTAAACCAGATAGATAGATCGATATGGATAGACAGACAGACAGTTAACCGGACAAATAGATAGATGGATAGATACACAGTGATAGATGGATAGATAGTTACCCAGATACACTGACTGATAGATAGATAGATAGACAGACACAGACACAGATTGATAGATGGATAGAAAAATACATAGACAGACAGACAGACAGTTGACTAGATAGGTGGCTATATACACAAACAGAGATAGATAGATATATAGTTACCCAGATATACAGACTGATAGATAGATAGATAGACAGATAGACCAATACTTAAACCAAGATAGATGGATCGCTACTTACCCAAATATCGATGTAGACAGATAGATAGACAGATGGATAGATAGACGGATAGATACACAAATAGGATAGATAGATGTATAGTTATCAGATAGACAGATAGACGCATACATACATACGCAAATGTAGATAGATGTATAGTTGTGGGACTACATATTATAATTGCAAATCATGATAGATAGATAGATAAATAGATAGATAGAAGCAGGGAGTCAGATGATGAGAAGGTATTGTGTCTGCAAGTTACACTGAGGAAAGCTGACGACAGCGGCCAGTAAGGAGATGATGCAGTTAGCTGTCAGCAGTCCTCTCGTGAACAAAGACCTAGTCCATCCACGAGGAACACACGTGACACACCCCTGCTACACCCGAATTTAGGAAAGAGAGCGCAGACGGAGGTTAGCTATAGAACAGAGAGGTCGAGAAGGGGACAAGCGATCCTAGAGACAGGTCACGGGAGAAGGGCTTGGCAATTTGAGAGAGAGAGAGACAGACAGACAGACAGATAGCGAGACAGGGAGGTAGCTACCCGGGACTTATACTTCGTTCCGTGTGAGAGACTTGTTAATATTTCCAAGACAAATAAAAATAGTCCCATACTATTCTTTACCTCTCCTGTCACTACATGACAAATGGGGAAGTTACTACAAGATATAAAAGCCGCTCGACCACAAGTCTAAAATATATATATAACTCAACTACAACCACAAAGTATTTTATGACACAAAGTTATTAATGACATTTGGTAGCAGCGAACGTATACGAACCTCGTCTACGAATCAACATTAAATTCCTACAAAATATCAAGATTGAAAACAAGAATATCTCTCTCTCAACCAACAACACAACCAGCTCCTGACAGTATTCTCTCCAACCAGCCCCCTCCGTCTCCCAGATCATCATGCTGATGCAGTGGTCAAGAGATCACACGACGCCTTGCAAGTAGTTTAACAAAATATTGATACAATATTGCAATTTCTACGACGAACCAGCGAAACTACGGACATGGTCTCCCAATTAAAAGCAAATTTCTACAAAAGCAACCGAGACTCTACAAGATTAGCTTCAGTTCTACAAGTGAATTCCTACAAAATACAGCCTACAATGCAAATAGTCTACAAGTCTACAATTAACAACTCTACGTCGTCTGTATAATCTTCTACACGCACCTACAAGAAGCGGCAGTCTTCATCCCACAACGAGTAAATCACTAGAGAAAAGGACCGAGAAAACATCGACATAGAAAAACGGAACAAACAAACGAAGAGTGAGACACGACTCATAACTCATCTTACTCACTCATCTTCACTCAAGTTACTCATCGCTACTCATTCACTCACCACAGCTACCAGTGTGGGAAGTTGAGGTCATCATGCGTGCTTGCTGAACAGACGCCACGTCAGTCAACACACCACCTGCACCACCACTCACACCATTCCCACCACGGTAAAAATTAGTGAGTTACATACTTACTTCATTCATACAATACACAGTGATAGACAATAAGCTTCTGCACAAACATATAAAACGTGCTGTATAGTTACAGCTTAAATACACATACTTACTTCAGTTATCTGCATAACTCAAACACTAAATAATCACCAACAATAAATATTCTACACTGTATATATTCATTCATTTATTATAACATTTATTTACTACCAACGAGTGTTACCATTTATACCTACGTAAAATACGTGTTTCATATATACAACTATACATTATTACATCTACAAAGTAATAAAGAAAATATACCATCACAGTTACTCAGTGAGCGATTAAAAGAACTGTATTAAACATTTATTAATTAAAGCTACCTAGTGGAAACATATAAATTAAGTTACAAGGTAAACTAGAGAAAAAAAAAAAATGGCCAACACAAATGCCGTTAGCAAGAGTGAACATCTTCAACACAATCGTGAAGACAATGATTTCCACACAGTGCTGACACACATATTACTCACGATAGGTACAAGTGAACAACAAATCAGTGTGTATAGTTAATACTGTATATAGTGTATATATTTTTTATATAAAATAACAAAATATGGGACTATATAATATCATTTTCAGTAATCTCTGTGCAATATAAACTAAACTTTAAAAAAGTATCCCAAGGAAATTAGCCAGTAATTATGCAACCATGAACAACATGGAAAAAGCGTACACAAGCTAAGAAAAACAAACTATAGAAAATCAATACATACAAAAACAAAAAAAGAAAGAAAGAAAGAAAAGTAAGAAAGAAAAAAGAGAAATAGAGTAAGATCACATAACAAACAAATGAAAATAAGTGTAAGTGTTACTACATATGCCAAAATACCACATAAACTACAAACAAAAAAGCAAATTGTTGTCTCCACAAACAAGTGGCATGGCACATCATCACTATCATCGACCGCAGCTTATGTTAGGACTGCAATTATTACAATTATGTAACTCCATATTATAATTATGTAACGACAAACGATTACATTACGTTACACTTGTTACAATTATGTAACTACAAACAATATGTACCAATTTATGTGACAGTTGCATTAACAAGATGTAACTTTTATGTAACTTTAACTACAATAATGTAACTACAAACGATATGTAACAATTATGTAACGACAAACGATTGCATTATGTTACACTTTGCCAATTAACAGTTGCATTAACAAGATGTAACTTTTATGTAACTTTAACTACAATTATAAGGCCAAGACACTTATATAAGGCCAACACAATTATGCATTAACACAATATAAGTCATACAACTATAGCACAATTCTGTATTACCAGTATCATCATACAAGTTAGGTGAAATATTAGACATTACTAAAGTGATAACTCTATGTAATGTATAACCTAGCAGTATTACCATTGCACAATTATATGCGTACGTCTGTTGTACATACACGTCTTACAAAGTGTTATACAACAACCATTGCATTTATTCAAATATGTATACAACTTGTTTAAAATGTAATATTACTGAATAATCACTATTTACTATATTATATGTATACCCCTGGGGGTAGGGGGGTTTTTCAAGAATACTCCCCCAGTATCCCTGCTTGTCGTAAAAGGCGATTAAAAGGGTTGGCGGAGGGTTAGTGCCCCTCCCCGGAAAACAACTACCTAAAAAAACAAACAAGAAGCCTCGGACAAGGACTGACCAAACGTTGACGACCCAGGACCGGACAAAGGACTTGGTAATGTGTACATGGAATGTAAGAGGAGCGAATGATGAAGTGAAAGAGAGAGAGATTGTCCAGGTGCTTGAGGATGCGAAAGTGGATGTATGTGGAATAACTGAAACAAAATGGAGAGGAGAAAGTGTGAGAGAATGGGAGTATGGATGGGGTATATGTGCAGGATTAGATGAGAATGAGAGGGCAAAGGAAGGAGTGTGTATAGTTGTGAGTAAAAGATGGAAGAAGAGCATAAGACAGTATGGATCAGTTGGGTCAAGGATTGTGAGGGTAAAGTTGAAAGTTGGAATACAAATGTGGGCGATTGTGTGTGTGTATGCGCCAACGCAAGATCGTGCTAGAAGAGTGAGAGAAGAGTTCTGGACAAATGTGGAAGTGTGCATGGAAAAGTTTGGAAGGAATGAGAGAGTGTTTTTGATTGGTGATATGAATGGTAAAGTTGGTAATGTGAAGGTGGATGGAATAGTTGGTGAGTGGGGTGTGCCTGCTGAGGTAGATGAGAATGGGAGTGCGTTAGTGGACATTTGTGCTGGGAGGGGGTTGGTAATAGCCAATACCCTCTTCAGGCATAAAATGATCCACAGGTATACATGGCGAGTGATGAGAAGGGTGGGTGGTGAACTGAATGAAAGGAAGGCAATGATTGATTATGTGTGTGTGGATGAAAGGATGCAAAGATGTGTAAAGGATGCAAGAGTGTACAGAGGTTGGGGGAGTGGACTTTCTGACCACTACTTGGTCGTGGCCAGAATTAGGATGCAAGTAAGATGGAGGAATAGAAGAAGGGAAAGACGAGAGGAAGGAGTAGTTGCAAGGAGAGTGGAAAGGTTAGAAGAGGATGAGAAAAAGGCAGAGTATAAGAGAGAAGTGGAGGAACGATTGGGCAAATATGAATTGGAGCAGATGGGAGACGTGGAAGGTGTGTGTAAGATATTTACAGAAGAAATATGTGCAGCATGTGATGTGGTGTGTGGAAGGAAGAGAAGACGGAGGGGGGTGCAAGGAACAGCGTGGTGGACTGAAGAGATGAAACAGGCAGTGGCACAAAAGAAGAAAGCATACAATGAATGGATGAGAAATAGGGGCGTGGAAGAAGTTGAGAGGCGGAAGAGAGAGTTATATGTGGAAAGGAAGAGAGAGGTGAAAAGATTAGTAAGAGAGAGTAAGAAGAGAGTGGATGAGGAATTTGGAAGGAATTTGAGTGTAAAGTGGAGGGACTGTAAGAAAATGTTCTGGAGAGAAGTGAAAAGAGTAAGACAGGGTGGAAGTGAAGTTAGCAGGGGAGTGAAAGATAAAAATGGTAGATTACTAGTGGAGAAGGGAGAAAAAGTGAGCAGATGGAGAGAACACTTTAAGGAATTGTTGAACGTAGAGGATGGAAGTAATGCGAGTATAAGTGGCTGGGGAATGGCTGGGAGAAGGAGGGAGGTGAGAAGACAGGAAGAAATCAGTAGGATAGAAGTTGTGGAAGCAATGAAGAAAGTTAAATCGGGGAAAGCCCCAGGAATTGATGGAGTGTGTGGTGAAATGCTGAAGCATGGGGGAGAGATAGTAGTAGAATGGATGTGGAAGATGTGCAGATTGGCCTGGGAGGAAGGTAGAGTCCCGGAGGATTGGAAGTCAGGTATAATTATTCCCTTGTACAAAGGAAAAAGGGAAAAAGAAGTGTGTGGTAATCATAGGGGCATTTGTCTTCTTAGTATAATAGGAAAAGTGTATGGTAGGATACTTATAGACAGAGTTAGAGAAAGAACAGAGAAATTAGTTGGAGAAGAACAGGGAGGCTTTAGGAAGGGAAGAGGTTGTGTAGATCAGATATTCATTCTTAGATCTTTAGTGGAAATGTTTCTAGAGAAGGGAAAGAAGTTGTATGCGGCTTTCATGGATTTGGAGAAAGCATATGACAGGGTGGATAGACAAGGATTGTGGAAAGTGTTAAGAATATATGGAGTAGATGGGAAGTTGTTGAATGCTGTGAAGAGTATGTACGATGGTGCGAAGGCTGCAGTGCGTGTGGATGGTGAACTAAGTGAATTTTTCTCTTTGAAAGTTGGTTTGAAACAGGGATGTGTCATGTCTCCATGGTTGTTCAATCTGTACATGGATGGGGTAATAAAAGAGGTACAAGGTAGGGTAGTGGATGTTGGAGTGGCCCTGGTGAGAGAGGATAGTGTTTGGAAACTCCCTGTACTGTTGTTTGCAGATGATACTGTGTTGTTGAGTGAAGACGAAGGGGAGCTGCAAGGATTGGTGGATGAGTTTGGGAGAGTGTGTAAGAAACGGAACCTAAAGGTGAATGTAGGGAAGAGTAAAGTGATGGTCTTTGAGAGAGGTGAAGTCAGTGAATGTACAGCGAGGTTGGATGGTGAGGAATTGGAAAATGTGAGTACGTTTAAGTATTTGGGTAGTGTGATGAGTAAGGATGGAGGTTTGGAGGGTGAAGTGCTTGAAAGGGTACAGCAGGGAAGAAAGGTTGCTGGTTCCTTGAAAGCACTGATAAGAAACAGGGAAGTGAGCATGCAAGTAAAAAAGTTACTACATGACAGTATTGTGATACCAACTCTAACATACGGAAGTGAAGCTTGGACATTGTTGGATGGACACAAGTCAAGAGTGAGAGCAGTGGAAATGAGTTATTTAAGAGGAGCCTGTGGAGTCACGTGGAGAGACAGGCTGACGAATGAGGATATAAAGGAGCGTTGTGGTGTGGATGTGGATGTGATAGGAAGCGTTGTGAGGAACACACTGAGGTGGTTTGGCCATGTGGAGAGGATGGAGGGTGAAAGACTGACGAAGAGAGTGTATATGAGTAAGGTGGAGGGTGGAAGAGGGAGGGGGAGACCGAGGATGAGATGGAGGGATGGGGTGGAGAGGTATATGAGAGAGGGGTGTGTGAGTTGGGAGCAGGGCAGTGAAATGGCGGGGGACAGGGCGACTTGGAGGCGATTTGTTTGTGGCCACCCCAAACGGGATTGAGGCGTCTGGCAATAGATAGAAAGACTATTGACTGTCGATGGTACGCCATTTTCGCGCGGCCGAGCAGTATGTGGGACTACATATTATAATTACAAATCATAATAGATAGATAGATAAATAGATAGATAGAAGCAGGGAGTCAGATGATGAGAAGGTATTGTGTCTGCAAGTTACACTGAGGAAAGCTGACGACAGCGGCCAGTAAGGAGATGATGCAGTTAGCTGTCAGCAGTCCTCTCGTGAACAAAGACCTTATCCATCCACGAGGAACACACGTGACACACCCCTGCTACACCAGAATTTAGGAAAGAGAGCGCAGACGGAGGTTAGCTATAGAACAGAGAGGTCGAGAAGGGGACAAGCGATCCTAGAGACAGGTCACGGGAGAATGGCTTGGCAATTTGAGAGAGAGAGACAGACAGACAGATAGCGAGACAGGGAGGTAGCTACCCGGGACTTATACTTCGTTCCGTGTGAGAGACTTGTTAATATTTCCAAGACAAATAAAAATAGTCCCATACTATTCTTTACCTCTCCTGTCACTACATGACAAATGGGGAAGTTACTACAAGATATAAAAGCCGCTCGACCACAAGTCTAAAATATATATATAACTCAACTACAACCACAAAGTATTTTATGACACAAAGTCATTTATGACATAGTTACCCATATATAGATAGATAGACAGATAGGTAGGTAGGTAGGTAGATAGGCAGGTAGATAGACAGACAGACACATATACAAACAGAGATAGATGGCTACATAATTACCCACGTAGACAGATAGATAGATAGATAGACAGATAGATAGCAGATACTGATTACAAACACATTTCCATCCAGAAACAGATAGACAGACAGACAGACAGATAGATACATGGCTATTTCATACACACTTTCATCCAGAACAGACAAACAAACAGCCTTCTCCTTGCAGTCTGCAACAGCATTATTATTATTATTATTATTATTATCGACCGCCTTACGAGGAGCAGCGACAATGTTTTTGCCTGCATCTGTGTGTGTGTGTGTGTGTGTGTGTGTGTGTGTGTGTGTGTGTGTGTGTGTGTGTGTGTCATTCCGTCTCTACGTGCATCCGTCTGTCTTTTTCTGTCTGTCAGTTTCCTGGTCTGTCTGTCGGTGTGAGTGTCTGTCTGTCTGTGTCTATATTTCTGTGGTTGTCTGGCTGTGCTTGTGTGTGTCTGTCTGTGCCTCTGTCTGTTCGTCCGTCTTTGTGTCTGCTTGATAGTCAGCTGGTAACCTGCTTCTCTCATACAGTGTTGCTGGTGCAGCGGTGTCTGTGGCCAGCGTCACCAACTCAGCCCTTCACTATGCCCGTATCTCATGCCATTTTGAGTATTTATTTATTTATTCATTTATTTGGTAAGTTTTTCTTCTACCAATCGATTTTATTCAGTTTAGCAAGACTGCGTTGCAATAGTTTAGCAAGACTGCCTTGGAATAGTTTAGCAAGACTGCCTTGGAATAGTTTAGCAAGACTGCCTTGGAATAGTTTAGCAAGACTGCCTTGGAATAGTTTAGCAAGACTGCCTTGGAATAGTTTAGCAAGACTGCCTTGGTTGGAATAGTTTAGCAAGACTGCGTTGGACTAGTTTAGCAAGACTGCGTTGGACTAGTTTAGCAAGACTGCGTTGGACAATTCAGGAAGGCTCCGTTTGTAAAAGATTTTAGGAAGCCTCCGTTGTACAAGTCAGGAAGGATACGTTGTACAATTCAGGAAGGCTCTGTTGTACAGTTCAGGAAGGCTCTGTTGTACAGTTAAGGAAGGCTCCGTTGTACAATTCAGGAAGGCTCTGTTGTATAATTCAGGAAGGCTCCGTTGTACAGTTCAGGAAGGCTCTGTTGTACAATTCAGGAAGGCTCTGTTGTACAGTTCAGGAAGGCTCTGTTGTACAATTCAGGAAGGCTCTGTTGTACAGTTCAGGAAGGCTCTGTTGTACAATTCAGGAAGGCTGCGTTGGTATGTGCTCGCTAACGCAATAAAGTCTACCGTCAGGCTGAAGGAAAATCATCTGGAAATAGTAGACATAAACTTCTGAATATTCGTCACACTGAAGAGATTAACAGCGTCAGAGGCACAACGTCTATTCACCAGGAAAATGACATGTTGGGTAAATTGAGGTGCTTCTTGCTTTACTTATTATTATTATTATTATTATTATTATTATTATTATTATTTATTATTATTATTATTATTATTATTATTATTATTACATTTGTTATTATCATTTTTATTATTATTATTATTATTATTATTATTATTATAAGGAGGGCGACACAGAGCTGGCATCATCATCACCACATATCATCGGCATCATCATATAATTATTTTCTAGAACTACACAGTTTTAAGAAGAGCAAAGTGGGAATTTCACCTCTGCCATCCACTTTGTACGAGCTACGAGGCAAGCTGCTCAAACTCTACTGGCAGTGGGCTCGTCACGACACTCACTACTGTACAAAGGAAGAGTTTACTGTTCCTTGCTCTCGTGCATTGTTTAGCCTTTCTTGACACGCGAGGAAGACGTGGGTAACTCTCTCTTTCTCTCTCTCTCTCTCTCTCTCTCTCTCTCTCTCTCTCTCTATGTTCCTGTGTGTGTGTGTGTGTGTGTGTGTGTGTGTGTGTGTGTAGCTCCCCTATCATATCGTACAGAGGTAATATCAAGCCGTGTTTCATGTCGTTCAAAGTTAACGGGTAAATCAGCTATTTTTTTTACACTGAGTATTTTTCCTTTTCATTTCTCTTTTGTACTACATTCGTTTTATATTCTTTATGGGTAGATGTAAACGTGCGTGTATAAGTACTTAAGGGGTAGTTGTAAGCCAGTTTCCCACCAAAAGTTCGATTTGTGTGTGTGTGTGTGTGTGTGTGTGTGTGTGTGTGTGTGTGTGTGTGTGTGTGTGTAGGTGATTCTTCTGTGAATGTCCCGTTTATACATGCATTTTATATATATATATATATATATATATATATATATATATATATATATATATATATATATATATATATATATATATAGAGAGAGAGAGAGAGAGAGAGAGAGAGAGAGTGGTCCTAATTTTCGGTCTTGCGAATATTTAGGACGATACCCCCTGAAATCCTTCCATATAACACGAAAACATGTCAGGCAAAATATTTTTCAATAATATTTATATTTAGAGGTCGCTCATCGGCCTTCTATGTTATTACGTATCGCCACATTCAGCCTGTCCCACATAGTTGTCACAAATGTCTTTCACACAGTTTCGGTGTCTTGAAACTACTCAGTTCTGTATTGTACAAAGATTTAAATTCATAGCACCTAGGCAGATCACAGCTGCCTACTGTGAACCGGGCGTGGCAGTTAGATAATTGTCGTTAGACCTCATGACTTGGTTATGCTGCTGATATTCGTGGTGACGATAAGTTACTAGATTTCAATGACAATTTGGTATATAACAGTGTTTCACTTGTTAAGTGCATACAGATGTCACTGTTGTGTACTGATAGCATACAGTGACAATCTAATTGCACCCTTTAATTGTATGCTTTCTGCTTTTACATGCATTCTTACATAATTACTGATAACTGGTAGAACTTCGTTGATTCTGGACGAATATGGCTTCGACGAGTGGGAGCACTGATGCTAAAGCAAGGAACCTGTCTAGGACTCGTCTGATGTCTACTTGCTCGACAAGTTGCAAGATGATATCAAAGGATCCAAATTGCCTTCAAACCGCCAAGCCCCAGGTTATCTTTTGCACCTCCACCTGAAGCAGAACAAGACAATTAAAACACCAGTGACAGCTACAAATGAAGAAGTGGAACAGTTCTGGGAGCGTGGCCGTACTCCAGTTCGCTAAACATATGCAACTCCAAGAAAGAAATGGAGAAGATTTTGATTCAGTGGCAATCTCTTTAGAAAAACAAGGGCAGGACAACACCAGCACAAGTCCAGGGTGAGCAATCATTTAAAGATACTTTGGATGACCTCGATACTGAACATTCTGACGCCCTGACACTGATCGCAGTAGAAGAGGACAAGCAGTTTCTCATTAGTCAGCGTATGAAAGGTCGGCCGGGGGCAATGGCAGGAATCGACTAGACCCTAAGTATCAAAGAAGTAAATAAACGCCACCCTGAGTATATGGAGCTCAAACGAAGAGAAAAGGCCGCCACTGGATTTATGCAGGCTTAAGAAATCGCTGAATTGGAGAGCAGCAGCAGCAGTACTTTTTCATCTGGGGATGAGTCCAGTGGTAACCGCATGACTCCTGTAAATGAAAAATTAAATGTAAGTCTTCCTTCACCACCCAAACGTGGTCGGAAAGTTGTGCTGAGTCAAAATTTGTTGGCCACTCCGGATCGATATCAACTGTCTGATCGCGTTGCTCTGATGATTCCCGGAGAAACAGCAAAAGCTTTGGGTCATGATCTCAGTTCATTAATTCTGAACCGCAGCAGCATCAGGCGACAGCGACAGAAATGGCGCAAAGAGACGGCGATGAGCATAATGAATGAGTTCGCTCCGGACGAAGTAATTGTCGTACACTGGGATGGAAAGCTTCTTCCAGACCTCACCAACAATGAAAATGTGGACCGACTTCTGATCATCATCTCGTCAAGTGGTAATTCTCAGCTATTAGAAGTTCTAAAATTAGAATCAGGGACTGGTTTGCAGCAAGCACAAGCCGTGGTCAGAGCACTGAAGCGGTGAGGAGTTGCAGAAAGGGTCCAAGGCAACTGCTTCGACACGACAAACGCAAACACGGGTCGCCACAAAGGAGCATGCATTATGGTGGAACAGCTACTGGACAGGGAACTCCTGTACCTCGCCTGCCGGCATCACATCTTAGAACTACTTGCAGGAACTGCTTTCAAGGCAGCCGTGAATGTTGCACCGGCACCAAAAGTACTGCTCTTCAAGCGATTTCAAACTTTTTGGAGTTCAATTGACCAGGAGCACTTCCAAGACGCATCATCTGATGAAGTGGTCGCAGCTCAACTTGAAGATATCAAGGAGGAGGTCCTGACCTTTGTTTTCACTACACTTCTGCACAAGCAGCCTCGAGATGATTACTGTGAGCTGCTCGAGCTGACTGCCATCTTCCTCTGTTCATCACCACCACGGGGTACTCGTTTTCATAAGCCCAGCACGATGCATCAAGCACGATGGATGTCAAAGGTAATCTACACATTCAAAGTGTGGATGTTTCGTTCACAGTTTACCTTGACCATCAGTGAAGAGCGTGGTCTCTGTGACCTGTGTGTGTTTTACACACGCTTCTATGTCAAGGCCTGGATAACAGCACCACTCGCAGTGAGCGCCTCACAGAACGACCTGCATCTGCTGCAGGCCCTAGTCGACTATGCCACCATCAACAATGAGATTTCCAGAGTAACAGCTCAGAAAATTGCCTCTCATCTGTGGTACTTGAATGAAGAGCTGGTGGGTCTTGCACTGTTTGATGATAACGTCAGTCAAGAAGTCAAGAAACAGATGGTGCAAGCTATGAATTTCAATGATGGTATGGAGGATCCTCCCAAGCCAGTGACCATTGCGACTGGTGACGTTCGAGGAAAGACTGTCACTCATTTCGCCACGAAGCAGACAAAGAACCTCTTCAAAATATTGAATATCGATGATGGTTTTTTAAAGTTACCTGTTGACCAATGATATGAAGAGCGTACCCACGGCGAGGCGCTGGCATGTTTGCAATAACTCGCAGTAACCAATGATCACGCTGAACGAGCAGTTGCACTTATCGAGGCCTTCTCCGGTCGTCTAATGAAGGATGAAGACCAGCTGCAATTCATCCTACAGGTTGTGGCCGACCACAGACGCAGAGTTCCTCATGGAGTTAAGCGACGCCTGCAGCAATGAATGGTCAGTGATTTGGTTGGCGACATATTGGTCATTTAATAATGCAGAAGTGACTGTATTGATAGTCGTTTATTGGTATTATAATTAAGTGTTCATCAAAAATCTATAACTTGCTTTGAAGCAATTCAGATTAGTTAATAAATATATCTACCTTTTTCCAAAATTAACCGTTGGTGACCTATGAGCTGATGTCGTATCTGAAAAATTCATAAATGTCAGAAAATTTCTGATACAAAATTCTCTAAATATAGCCTACGCGGTTTGACCCTTATACAGTAATATTCAAGGGCAATGAGCAACCTCTGTGAATTATTTGTAAAAAATATTTCACATACAGTATTTTTAACCTATTTAGAGTGTTTTGAATGGGTATGGCATTTGAATTTTCGAAATCGAATTTTGGCCCTACTGTATAAGGACCACCCTAATACATTATATATATATATATATATATATATATATATATATATATATATATATATATATATATATATATATATATATGTACTTCAGTCATATCAATAATTAGCAGGTTACCCGGCCTTTTTTTTATCACCTGCGTGGCGAAAAGCGCGCGTCCAGCTTTACATGATCAAAGAAAGATTCAATGGTTCGTTTGCTTCCGTTAATTTCTTTAGTTATCCCTTGCGCTTTCGTGCTCTTTGACGCAAAAATAAAAGAAAACGGTTGTACCAATATACATCATGGCACCCCTTGTAAGACTG
>NC_137044.1:39153682-39158682 GCF_032717465.1 Coenobita brevimanus
AACCACCTACATCCACACAACCACCTACATCCACATGTACACAACCACCTACATCCACATGTACACAACCACCTACATCCACACAACCACCTACATCCACATGTACACAACCACCTACATCCACATGTACACAACCACCTACATCCACACAACCACCTACATCCACATGTACACAACCACCTACATCCACACAACCACCTACATCCACACCACCTCACGCCAGCACCATCTGAAACCATACGCCATTCCCTTCACCGTCTGTAGTCTACATTCACAGTAACACACCTTACCACCGCCGCAGCCCCACACTTCATTACTATCTATTTATCTATCTATCGCCAGACGCCTTAATCCCGTACGGGGTGGCCACAAACATATCGCCTTCATGTCGCACTGTTCCCCGCCATTTCACTGCCCTGCTCCCAGTTCACACCCTCCTCTCTCATATACCTCTCCACTCCATCCCCCATCTCATCCTTGGCCTCCCCCTCTCTCTCCCCCTCCTCCACCTCACATACACTCTCCTCGTTAGTCTCTCACACTCAATACTCTACGCTGTTATAACCTACGAACCAATGCCAGGCTCCCAACATCTCCTCCATTTTGACAAGGAATCTCCAAGGAATAGCTGTTCATCCATCCATCCATCATCCAATCCTACATTGCCCCATGAGGAGAGTAGGCGCCCGGGGCTAGGCAAGTTGGTCCTGACATTTAAGATGAGAGTGACCAGCCTCACTCATCCCTGAGTGGCATTACGTGAGCAATAAACCCCAACCATCCCTTGGATATAAACCTTCACCGGCTCAATCCGATTGGAGCGCCTTAATTACCCACTAAACCACCAGGCGCCATAATTTGGTAATATGGTTACCACCCAGCGTAGTAAATGGTACAGGAAACCATTTGGCTTGTCACTCAGTGTACTGTACAGCCACCCATAGGCAGAAGGAAGAGGAAATAAAGAAGGAAAGAAAGAGGAAGAAGAAGAAGGAAGGAAAAAAGGAAGGAAGAGAGGAAAGGGCAGTCACCTGACAGCAGCACTACATCGAGTGAGTGGATGATAAGCGCCCCCACCTACCACCCCTGACATTACCAACATAGTCTAAACGAAGAGCACAACACAGCAAATATCAGAACCTAACTCCACCTAACCTAGTCCAACCTCATCAAACCTTGCCAACCTAACTCAACCAAGCACCACAACACAATAAAACGGACAACCTAACCTTATCTAACAAATTAAACTAAGATACATTACATGGAGAGCGAGAGACTGACGAGGAGAGTGTATGTGAGTGAGGTGGAGGGGGGGAGACGGAGGAGGAGGCCAAGGATGAGATGGAGGGATGAAGTGGAGAGGTATATGAGAGAGGGGGGTGTGAGCTGGGAGCAGGGCAATGAAATGGCGGGAGACAGGGCAACATGGAGGCGATTTGTCTGTGGGCACCCTGTACGGGATTAAGGCGTTTGGCAATAGATAGATGGATAGATGGACATTTAACCCAACCCAGGCCCTATCAGATGCCAAGGAATTATACTCTTTTCACCCTCACTTGGTCTAAAATTGCCCTCTCTCCATCTTGAACGCTCAGTTATAACAGTAGATTAACACTTACGATGCTGATCACGAAGAAGTGAAAAGAGAATGATGTAGAGCCTATCGTCTTATTCTGCCCTATATATATATATATATATATATATATATATATATATATATATATATATATATAGATATATAGATATATAGATATATATACCTAGGCTGCCTCCCCCAAGGAAAGGGAGGTAGCCGAGACAGGACGACACACTCCCCATTTACTCATCCATTCAAACACATTCATTCGCATCTTAGCCCCAAAGGGGAGAACGGACAGATCCTCACCGCACCACACCGCACAAGGGTCAACTGCGCAATGCAATCAGTGACATCAGCAGCAGGGCCCGACAGCAGAGCTGGTTTACCCCTGCCACATCATAACAGACTCATCTCCTTACCCGCACCTGACCTGACTAGCTGATCAGACCAAATGCTGGAGAATATCCCCTCAGGGCTGCGTCATCACTTATTCATTTACAATTTCTCTCCATTTATTTCTGTCACGCACAGCCACTCTTCCTTGCTCAACAGACATCCCTCTCACATCCAGCGCTCTCTTCACACTGTCCATCCATCCTATTCTTGGTCTTCCTTTCAGCCTTACACCTCTCACATCAGATCTAGTTATCTTTTTCACCAATTGCTCATTATCCATTCTCTCCATATGCCCAAACCATCACAACACCCTCTGCTCAGTTCTACCAGCCATCTCTTGAACAACTCCAGTTCTCCTTCGCACTTCATCATTTCGCACTCGATCCATACGCATCACTCCATACATACTCCTCAGACACCTCATCTCCATTACATTCAAACTTTTCCTCTCTGCTACACCCATATTCCATGTTTCAGCCCCATATAACGCAGTCGGTACCACAACACCCTCATACAGCCTTCTCTTTACATCCATTCTAAGCGAACGATATCTAAACACTTTTTTCAATCCTCCCAGCACCTTTCCTACTTCATTTATTCTAAACTTCACTTCTGCATCTATTCTTCCATCCACAGCAACATGTGACCCTAGATATCTAAAACACTCTACCTCCTCAAGCAACTCGCCATTCAAAACTATATTCATCCCCCTACCATCTACCAACCTCGTACACTTCATCACTTTACTCTTATTCTCATTTACTTTCAATTTCCTCCTTTCACACACCCTTCCAAACTCCTCTACCACCTGTCTCAATCTCTCCTCTGAATCAGCCACCAATGCAGTATCATCTGCAAACAGTAGCTGCTTCAGATTCCACTCTCCACCATCAACATTCACCAGACTCAGACCTCCACCTAAAACTCTTGCATTCACCTCCCTTACAGCACCATCCATGTAAATATTAAACAACCAAGGCGACATCACACATCGCTGTCGCAGCCCCACTCTCACAGGAAACCAGTCACTCACAGCATTTCCCACTCTTACACACGCTCTACTATTTACGTAAAAACTTTTCACCCCTTTTAGTAACCTACCATCAAGTCCATACAATCTTAAAACAGTCCACAAAGCCTCCCTATCAATTCTATCATACACTTTCTCTATATCCATAAATGCCCAAAACACATCCTTGCCTTTCGCTAAATACTTTTCACACACTTGTCTCACTGCAAACACCTGATCCACGCATCCCCTCCCTCTCCTAAAGCCACACTGCTCATCACTAATCACTCCCTCTGTACCCTCTCTAACTCTCATAATTAACACTCTACCATACACCTTACCTACAACACTCAACAGACTTATACCCCTAAGCTAGTACATTCATACTTATCACCCTTACCTTTATACAACGGGACCACACAAGCACTTGCCCAGTCAATTGGCACCATACCTTTCACAAACCACACATTCAACAATCTTACTAACCAGTCAACAATAGTCACTCCACCACCCTTCAGGCATTCCACAGCACACCCATCCATACCTGCAGCTTTCCCTGCTTTCATCTCCTTTACTGCCTTCTCCACTTCCTCCTTCGTGATCAAAGAATCATTCAACTCTCCCAACACATTTATTACTTGCACCCTTCCATCCGCCACAATCTCAGCCACCCTTTCCTCCTCTACATTTAACAATCTTTCAAAATACTCTGCTCATCTCTTCCTTACTGCATCCATCTCAATTAACATCCTTCCATCCTCTGCTTTTACTCGTTCTTCCTTCCCAGACTCTCCCTTTTGCACCCTTTTCACCTCCTTCCGAACATTTTCTTATTCTGTTGAAAATTCTCTGTCAGCCGCCTACCCCACCTCTCATCTGCTGCCACTTTAGCATCACGCACAGCCCTTCTTGCCCTATATATATATATATATATATATATATATATATATATATATATATATATATATATATATATATATATATATATATATTTAATGCACGGAAGGAACCAAAGGCCAGAAGCCAGCAAGAGTGTTCGCTTCAAGGAAAAACAAAAAAACAAGATAACAAAGAGTCAAATTCAAGATATGTTCATTTCGAGATGCCTGGACACACTGCGTTTGAAAGACTGGAGGTCACAGACAGTAGGAAATACAGACAGAGGAAGACAGCTCCAGCATTGACCTGTTGCATATATGAAGGACTGGGGGTAACGATTAACTCTTGCATTAGAGACATGGAGAATGGGGATGAGAGTTTGTTGCTAGACGGATGCTATGCGCCCGTCGTAGAGGTGGAGGGATGCATGCAGACAGTGCAGAGGAGCAGTGACCATTGAAGCAGCGATAGAAAAGAGATAAAGATACAATAGTGAGGCGAAGAGACAGAGGTTGAAGGGAGCCAGTAAGAGGAGGAGAGTTAATGAGATGAAAAGCCTTTGACTCCACCTTGTTGAGAAGAGCTGTATGTGGGGAGCCTCCCCACACATGAGAGTTGTACTCTACACAGTGGCCGATAAAACCTACGTGATATAAGCTGCAGGGGCACAAAAATCTGGGTCAAGTTAAGGTGAAAGGACTGTAGTTAGCTCTGACAGGTGGACAATATTCGTAAACTAGAAACTCAATACTCTCATAACAGGTTAAACACATTCCCAGCCTCCAGCACACACCAGCACACCATTAGCCTGTCTGTATACACGCAATCACCAACCCACTCAATATTCCACACACACTACAATTGCCAACGCCTCAATTACCAACACTTGTACTGCCAGCACTCCAACATATATACGTAATCACCAACCCACTTAATATACACACACTTCCTTTACCCAATTTTCAACACTCCAGCTAAAATATACACGCAGTTACATATCCTCTCAATGTATACACACTCCCGTTGCCAACACTCACAGGAAATTGCTAATCCTTTCACAATACACACCTCTATTTACACACTCTACACACACATTCACCAACCTCTCACCATACATACAACAACCACCAAAACTGC
>NC_137044.1:39163682-39166182 GCF_032717465.1 Coenobita brevimanus
AGAGACGTTTTGTGTTCTCTATCAATTCGTAAATATTGTACTAGCTGAGAGAGAGAGAGAGAGAGAGAGAGAGAGAGAGAGAGAGAGAGAGAGAGAGAGAGAGAGAGAGAGAGAGAGAGAGAGAGAGAGACGTTTTGTGTTCTCTATCAATTCGTATATATTGTACTAGCTGAGAGAGAGAGAGAGAGAGAGAGAGAGAGAGAGAGAGAGAGAGAGAGAGAGAGAGAGACGTTTTGTGTTCTCTATCAATTCGTAAATATTGTACTAGCTGAGAGAGAGAGAGAGAGAGAGAGAGAGAGAGAGAATTACAAGCCTACTGTGCTAAATACAAATACTGAAGCTTTAAGGCAATAATATAATAACAGATAAACATGCAAAGGAAGAAGGAAGATTAAGATGGGGAAGAAAGAAGGAGGGGAAGAAGGAGAAGGAAGATGATGCTGGAGAAAGAGGGAGCGGGAGGAGGAGGTCAAAAGAAACAGAAAAATAGGAGGAAGAAGAAAAAGGAAGATGTGAAGAAGAAAAAGGAGGATGTGAAGAAGAAAAAGGAAGAAAGAATTGAGATGGAGAAGAAAAAAGAGGATAAAATGAAGACATGGATGAGAACTAAAAGTGATGTGGGAGGAGGAGGAGGAGGAGGTCAAAAAAAAAAAAAAAAAACGAGATGGGAGGAGGAAAAGAGGAATTGGAGGAGGGGGAGGAGATGATAGTGTCGAAGTAGAGGAAGGAGGAAAGGAAATATTAAACAAGAAAGACAATTTAGAAAACAAACAGAACCAAGAAGATGAAACAGAAAGGAAGGAAAAGAAAAAAGATAATGAAATAGGAAGGAAGGAAGAGAAAAAAGATAAAGAAATAGGAAGAAGAGAAAAAAGATAAAGAAATAGGAAGGAAGGTGGAGAAAAAAGATAATGAAATAGGAAGGAAGGTGGAGAAAAAAGATAATGAAATAGGAAGGAAGGTGGAGAAAAAAGACAAAGAAATAGGAAGGAAGGTGGAGAAAAAAGATAGAGCTGAAGATATTAAGTCCACACACTACCAGTGAAGGAAAAAGCTCACTGATTCGAAGCAAGCTGTCTCATCAACAACAAACAATCCAGTCTCAGTAACTTCATCCGGCCAGCAATTTATTTTATTTTTGTTACCTGCCACTCTCTCTCTCTCTCTCTCTCTCTCTCTCTCTCTCTCATTCACCCCCTTGGCAAACGAATCCTGTCCCAGATACTTGCTTGTCAGTGCTAAATCAGATTAAAAGGAAGGTGGGCATGAGAGGAGGGATAAAAATAGGGGTTGGAAATGAGATATCTGAGAGGAGCCTGTGAGTCACATGGAGAGACAGACTGACAAACGAGGAAGTGAAGGAGCGTTGTGGTGTGGATGTGGATGTGATAGGAAGCGTTTACGTTAGGAGAAACACGCTGAGGTGGTTTGGCCATAGGGAGAGGATGGAGAGTGAGAGACTGACGAGAGGAATGTATGTGAGTGAGGTGGAGGCCAAGGATGAGATGGAGGGATAGAGTGGAGTGGTATATGAGAGAGAGGTGTGAGCTGGAAGCAGGGCAGTGAAATGGCGGGGGACAAGGCGACATGGAAGCGATTTGTTTGTGGCCACCCCTTAAGGGATTAGGGCGTCTGGCAATAGATAGATGAATAGGTCTGCTGTTGTCATTGTCGATTAAGTCGCACCCAGTTGAGTCTAAATTGATAGGTGTCACACACACACACACACACACACACACACACACACACACACACACACACACACACACACACACACACACACACACACACACACACACACACACACACACACACACACACACACCACACACACACACAGGCACACACCACACACAGGCACACACCACACACGGGCACACACCACACACACAGACACACACCACACACAGGCACACACCATACACGGGCACACACCACACACACAGACACACACCACACATACAGACACACAACATACACAGGTACACCCACACACCAGACACAGACACATACACAAGATACACACACACCACACACAGACACACACCAGACACTGACACACACCATACACAGACACATACACAAGATACACACACACACCACACACAGACACACACCAGACACTGACACACACCATACACAGACACACACCAGACACAGACACATACACAAGAAACACACACACACATCATACACTGACACACACCAGACACTGACACACACCAGACACTGACACATACACAAGAAACACACACACACCAGACACTGACACACACCAGACACTGACACACACCAGACACTGACACATACACAAGAAACACACACACACCAGACACTGACACATACACAAGAAACACACACACACCAGACACTGACACACACCAGACACAGACACACACCAGACACTGACACACACCAGACACAGACACACACCACACACAGACACACACCACACACAGACACACACCAGACACTGACACACACCACACACAGACACACA
>NC_137044.1:39168682-39205233 GCF_032717465.1 Coenobita brevimanus
ATGCCCCTCTCCCCAGATACCCCTCTCCCCAGATGCCTCTCTCCCCAGATGCCCCTCTCCCCAGATGCCCCTCTCCCCAGATGCCCCTCTCCCCAGATGCCCCTCTCCCCAGATGCCCCTCTCCCCAGATGCCCCTCTCCCCAGATACCCCTCTCCCCAGATGCCCCTCTCCCCAGATGCCCCTCTCCCCAGATACCCCTCTCCCCAGATGCCCCTCTCCCCAGATGCCCCTCTCCCCAGATACCCCTCTCCCCAGATACCCCTCTCCCCAGATGCCCCTCTCCCCAGATACCCCTCTCCCCAGATGCCCCTCTCCCCAGATGCCCCTCTCCCCAGATGCCCCTCTCCCCAGATGCCTCTCTCCCCAGATGCCTCTCTCCCCATATGACCGTCTCCCCAGACGCCCCTCTCCCCAGATGCCTCTCTCCCCAGATGCCCCTCTCCCCAGATGCCCCTCTCCCCAGATGCCTCTCTCTCTCTCTCTCTCTCTCTCTCTCTCTCTCTCTCTCTCTCTCTCTCTCTCACACACACACACACACACACACACACACACACACACACACACACACACACACACACACACACAACTCTGGACCGTGACGCAAACCCACATCACAAGGCTTACCACAATTTTTACCACGATGCGATTTTAACCTTGGTGGAATGGTTGAGAGCCATGCAAGGGTTCGACCTATTGGTTTTTGAGAATAATAGGTCAAAAACAGAGGTCACATGCAGAGTAAACTTAAACAGCTTACCGTATATTCGAAATTAACATGTTGGAACGGTTGAGGGTAAAACAAGGACGAAGGGATTCGATAGTAGTTCCTTGTCAGCAGTCATGATTAGAGGGCAATGTCAGTCTTATATGCAGGGCCAGATCCAGCACTTTCAAAAAAAAAAAAGGGGAGGGGGGTGATTTGTAGCAGAATTAGTACTTACTGCATTTAAGGAATCAAAACATCAAAATTCGCTATTATTTGAACTGTTTTCGTCATAATAACGCAATAATACTGGCCAACGTAAGCGCAGTAAGATGTACATTGCATTTAGTTTGATAAATTGCAATGCTTTTGTTACAAGTTATCATTAGTTTGCTGAGAATTGGGAGAGTGTACAACCCCTCACCTCCCCCCCCAAATCCGTGCCTGCAATATGTCTGTTCCTTAAAGATAACAAATAATTTTTTTTATCAGTGGAAATGATGATGGTCAAGCCAAACACTGACCTGGTTTTTTAGAACAATGGGTCAAAGGTCATGTTCACAAGGCAAGGTCAACTACAACAGTCTTTATCTGATTTGCATCAAAGTTTGTGGTGGGATTTAGGGTAGAGCAAGGAAAAGGGGATTTGATTTTGAGAACAATCCCTCAAAAGTCAAGCAAAGGTCAAGGTAACAGGGAAAGGTCAAGTGTTCAGTCTTATAACTCATCCTTCATTGGTCTGAGCTGAATTAAGATCCGAGGATGGACTGAGTATCGTCCAACTATTGAGAATTTCAGTGTTGAGGAAAATAGGTCACGGGTTAGGGTCAGAGAATAGGATCAAGTGAAACAGTTTTGACCCAACCTGGACCATGTATTGCGGAAGGATTGAGGGTCAGCCACGACAGGAGTAATTTGACATTGAGAGTAACTGGTCCAAGGAGAAGGTCGTATGTAAAGTCATAGTAAAGGTCTTTTAATTCGGAATGCAGGGGACATTGGGAGTTCCAGATTATCGAAAATTCTGGACTGGTAAACAGGCCCTCTGAAAAGCCCCCTAAACATCCCTCAAACATTAATATAATAAATGAAATTACAGTAACATGATTTTTTTTTTTTTTTACTTACCCATTAAGTGCAGTGCAGTTGTGGGTGTGTTGCAGGTGTATTACTGTTAAATCCAAGGCATCAGTAGTGTAGTAACTGAAGTTAATGGTAGGGTTGTGGCAGCGTCACGAGTCACGCTATGCGAGAATTCCGCGAAAATTCAGGGAGTAAACCACACTGGGACAGGTACTGTACTGTACAATGGCAGACTACAAGCCGGGCAACATCCGGGACTTTGGGAGTGGTGGCGTGGGTACGGAAATGAACGGCTCAGCTCACCCGATCCGTCATTTTTTGCCTGTTATCTCGAGTAAAAATTCCAAACCATTAGGCTTTCCGAACCATCAGATTCCCAGTCCAAGGAATTCGACTATATATATATTCCTCTTATATACCATTTATTAGATGCTCGTATTGCATCTTCAATTGCTCTTTCGTTTCTTTTTACACCAGCAAGTCTCTCATCCATGTTCTTGTCGGTTAAGGAAGCTCCCTAACATCTCTTCCTTAGCGATTTATTTATTAAGGCAGCTCTCTAACACCTTTTTCTTAATTATTTTATTTGTTTAAGGAAGCTCCCTAACATCTCTTCCTAACGATTTATTTTTGAATATGGCTGGTTAATATCCTTTTGTACGTTGTTTATGTAGAGTATGTCGATATTGGAATGACTTGTAGTTCACAGATATAACAGGAAGGTGCAATAAGCAACTAAATCGCCTAGGAAAAGATGCTAGGGAGCTTCCTTAACCCCTAAAAGACGGGCATCGGAATGTTTTGACATACGCTCAGGACGGACATAATCGGTTGGTGCGATATGGTGGGGGGTTTGTGGGGAGGATGGGGGGGGTTTGGTTGGAGGGTTTTGGGGTGGTGCGGTAGGGTAAGGAGGGTGGTTGGGGGGGTGTGGGGGTGATGGGGGGTTTGGTTGGGGGCTTGGGAGGTGTGCGGTAGGGTGAGGAGGGTGTTTGGGGGTGTGTAGGGGGATGGGGGGTTTTGTTGTGGGGTTGTGGGGTGGTGCGGTAGGGTGAGGAGGGTGGTTGGGGTGTGTGAGGGGATGGGGGGTTTGGTTGGGGGTTGTGGGGTGGTGCGGTAGGGTGAGGAGGGTGGTTGGGGGTGTGTGGGGTGGGGGTGGGAGGCGATGGGTGGGGGTGGGGGTGGTTTGAGGAGTTAGTGGGTTTGGTAGGGGGAGTTTGGGGGTGCGGGTGTGGGGGTGGGGTGTGGGGGTGTGGGAGGTGGGGGTGGGGGAGGGAAGGGTGTGAGGGGAAAGGGGTGAGGGGGCTGGGGTTGGAGAGGTAGGGGTAGAGGGTGGTTTGGGGGATGGTGGGTGGGTTGGAGGTTTTTTTGGGGGGGTTGCGTGGTGATAGGGGGCGTGGGGGGTTGAGGGTGAGGGGTGGGGCGCCGTGGGGAGGTGGGGCGTGGTGGAGGGATGGGAGTGAGAGGTGGGGACGGTGGGGGATAGATGTGGTGGTGGGCGGTGGGGGTGGTTGGAGGCGGTGGGGGGTCTGGGAAGGGGGTTTGGGGGAGGAGGGTGGTGAGTGGGTGTGATGGTAGGGGGGGAGGGAGGGGGTGGGGTCGGGGTGGGGGTGGGGGGTGAGCACATATGTGGACACCTGTCTTTACTGACGAGAATACGGGACTAATAATGAGGTTTAGAGGATTGAAATACGGAAGACTAAAGTAAATAAGGAGGAATAAATAAAATACGAGGCATAATTTTGATTTATTGCACACTTCAATACACTCAAAGGCAAGTCATTGGTCCAGGAAATTCTATTAAAACTTTCAGACATTTTTTTTTTCTTTCAGCTGGGGATGATCTTGATATTTTGGCTCTTTTTTTTTTTTTTTCTTGGAGGGAAGAATTTCGTGGTCTTCTGGCCTTGGGTTCCTTCTTCTTTGAAAGAAAAGTTTCATTAGCCCCTTCAGTAATAAAAATCTTGCCTATGTTAAAATAAATTCAAATTAATCTTTATTAATCTTTATTTCCAATCATTTTTTAAAATTCTTGCTCCCTCCAAAATTTTTTAATCAGCTTGGGAGAGACTTTTCAAACTGGGGAGGGGAGGTATAAATCCAAATATTCATCTGTTAAGGCGGGTCCCTAGCACGTTTTCCTCAGCGATTTATTTTTTTGGATGTGGAGGGGTGGATATAGGCCCAAACTGTCATCGGTTAAGATGGTTCCCTGGCACTTCTTCCTCAGTGATTTTTTTTTTTTTTTTTTTTTTTTTTTGGATACGTACGGGTAGATATTGGCAGGCATTGTTGTCTGTTGAGGAGGCTCCCTCCTCTTTAGCGATTTAGTTTTAGGATACGGCTGGTCAATATCATTTTGTGAGCTACTGAAGCAGAGTTTGGCAATAGAGCTATTTAAGTACCATGGAAGAGGGTTGCAAGTTGTAATAAGCATACTAAATCGCTTAGGGAGTGGTGTTAGGGAACATCCTCAATCGACGAGAAAACGGGTGATGCTGGAAGGATTTATGTAACACTGGAGAGGATTGTAAGTTGTAACAAGTAAAATAAATCGCTTAGGAAAAGGTGTTAGCCAGCATCATCAACACAGCAAAAATTAATGATACTGATTCTCATTCTAAGCAGCCCTTGATGTTTGTTCTTTTGCTGTTTATTTCACGTAGCTCAGTGGCAGAGAAATACAATAAGTATAGCACTACATCCTTCCCACAGCACTTCTTCGTGACTAGCAGCATATCTCAGTGCTATGGTTACTACTCAGCGTTCACGAGGGGAGATGGCAATTTTAGACAACGTTAGGATAGCATAATGAAACACGTCAAGGGTCTGAAGGGGCTAAAAAAAGGTGTTGTCTTGGTATAGTTGTTCAGGGACGACTTTGACGAGTAGGTGAGCAGGTGACAGACCCGGAGGTGTAACCCGCCATCCATTCCAGGTAATCTGTTGGGACGAGAGGAGTGAGTGAGTGAGTAAGTGACAGAGTGAGTGAGTGAGTAAGAGTAAGTGACAGAGAGTGAGTGAGTAAGAGTAAGTGACAGAGAGTGAGTGAGTGAGTGAGTAAGTGACAGAGTGAGTGAGTGAGTAAGAGTAAGTGACAGAGTGAGTGAGTGAGTAAGAGTAAGTGACAGAGAGTGAGTGAGTAAGAGTAAGTGATAGAGAGTGAGTGAGTGAGTGAGTAAGTGACAGAGAGTGAGTAAGTGACAGAGAGTGAGTGAGTGAGTAAGAGTAAGTGACAGAGAGTGAGTGAGTGAGTGAGTAAGTGACAGAGAGTGAGTGAGTGAGTAAGAGTAAGTGACAGAGAGTGAGTGAGTGAGTGAGTGAGTAAGTGACAGAGAGTGAGTGAGTGAGTAACAGTAAGTGACAGAGTGAGTGAGTGAGTAAGAGTAAGTGACAGAGAGTGAGTGAGTGAGTGAGTAAGAGTAAGTGACAGAGAGTGAGTGAGTAAGAGTAAGTGATAGAGAGTGAGTAAGAGTTAGTGACAGAGAGTGAGTGAGTAAGAGTTAGTGACAGAGTGAGTGAGTAAGAGTAAGTGACAGAGTGAGTGAGTAAGAGATAGTGACAGAGAGTGAGTGAGTGAGTGAGTAAGAGTAAGTGACAGAGTGAGTGAGTAAGAGTTAGTGATAGAGTGAGTGAGTAAGAGTAAGTGACAGAGTGAGTGAGTGAGTGAGTAAGAGTAAGTGATAAAGAGTGAATGAGTGAGTGAGTGAGTGAGTAAGAGTAAGTGATGGAGAGTGAGTGAGTGAGTAAGAGTAAGTGATGGAGAGTGAGTGAGTGAGTGAGTAAGAGTAAGTGACAGAGTGAGTGAGTGAGTGAGTAAGAGTAAGTGATAAAGAGTGAATGAGTGAGTGAGTGAGTGAGTAAGAGTAAGTGATGGAGAGTGAGTGAGTGAGTGAGTAAGAGTAAGTGATGGAGAGTGAGTGAGTGAGAGAGTAAGAGTAAGTGATAGAGAGTGAGTGAGTGAGTAAGAGTAAGTGACAGAGAGTGAGTGAGTAAGAGTAAGTGACAGTGAGTGAGTGAGTGAGTGAGTAAGAGTAAGTGACAGAGTGAGTGAGTAAGAGTTAGTGACAGTGAGTGAGTGAGTGAGTGAGTAAGAGTTAGTGACAGTGAGTGAGTGAGTGAGTGAGTAAGAGTAAGTGACAGAGAGTGAGTGAGTGAGTGAGTAAGAGTAAGTGATAAAGAGTGAGTGAGTAAGAGTAAGTGATAAAGAGTGAGTGAGTAAGAGTAAGTGATAAAGAGTGAGTGAGTAAGAGTAAGTGATAAAGAGTGAGTGAGTAAGAGTAAGTGATAAAGAGTGAGTGAGTAAGAGTAAGTGATAAAGAGTGAGTGAGTAAGAGTAAGTGATAAAGAGTGAGTGAGTAAGAGTAAGTGATAAAGAGTGAGTGAGTAAGAGTAAGTGATAAAGAGTGAGTGAGTAAGAGTAAGTGATAAAGAGTGAGTGAGTAAGAGTAAGTGATAAAGAGTGAGTGAGTGAGAGTAAGTGATAAAGAGTGAGTGAGTGAGTGAGTGAGTAAGTGATAGAGTGAGTGACTAAGTGAGTGAGTGACTAAGTGAGTGAGTGACTAAGTGAGCGAGTGAATAACAGAGTGAGTGAGTAAGCGACTCAGTGAGTGAATGATTGAGTGCGTAAGTGACTGGATGAGAGTGACTGAGTGAGTGAGCGAATGAGTGAGTGAGCGAATGAGTGAGTGAGCGAATGAGTGAGTGACCGAATGATTGAGTGACCGAATGAGTGAGTGAGCGAATGAGTGAGTGACCGAATGAGTGAGTGACCGAATGATTGAGTGACCGAATGATTGAGTGACCGAATGAGTGAGTGACCGAATGAGTGAGTGACCGAATGATTGAGTGACCGAATGATTGAGTGACCGAATGAGTGAGTGACCGAATGAGTGAGTGACCGAATGATTGAGTGACCGAATGAGTGAGTGACCGAATGAGTGAGTGACCGAATGATTGAGTGAGCGAATGAGTGAGTGAGCGAATGAGTGGGTGAGCGAATGAGTGAGTGAGCGAATGAGTGAGTGACCGAATGATTGAGTGACCGAATGATTGAGTGAGCGAATGAGTGAGTGAGCGAATGAGTGAGTGAGCGAATGATTGAGTGAGCGAATGATTGAGTGAGCGAATGAGTGAGTGAGCGAATGAGTGAGTGAGCGAATGAGTGAGTGAGCGAATGAGTGAGTGAGCGAATGATTGAGTGACCGAATGAGTGAGTGAGCGAATGAGTGAGTGAGGGAATGAGTGAGTGAGCGAGTGAGTGAGTGAGCGAGTGAGTGAGTAAGCGAGTGAGATGGAGGAGGGAGAAGGGAGGGGGAGACCGAGGATGAGATGGAGGGATGGAGTAGAGAGGTATATGAGGGAGTAGACAGGTATATTTGGGGGAGGCGGTGGCTCAGTCGGTAGAGAGGTGGCCTGCAGTCCTACCGGACCCAGGTTCAAATCCCCGCTGGGGCAGGGAACAGTTTAAGGATTTGAATTTCATAAAAATCATACTTTACTGATCTACCAGAAGACCCGCCGACATGTTGTAAAAATACCCCCGCTAATACCAATACACCAGTCCTGTATGAGACAGCCCTAGCATGTATTCAATATGGACGGTGGGTGTTTGCGCCGAAGTGGTGACATGAAGAGGTGTATGGAACGGAGGAGGACTACTGGGCCTTGGAAGCAGGCTGTTAAGCCTATGCCCAGAGTCGTAAACAAACAAAAGAAAAAAAAATAGGGGGGAGGTATGAGTGAGTGACTGAAGCAGGGGGGGAGAGGGTGGGGGTAGACAGATGATGAGATGGAAGGCTGGAATAGAGAGGTACTGTACATGGAAGAGGGGAGTGTAAGTTGGGGGGAAGGCAGCGAAATGGCATAGGACAGGGTGACATGGAGGCGACTTCTTTGTGGCCACCTCTTTTGAGATTAAGGAGTCTGCCCATTGATAGACAGACAGAGGAGAGGAAATACAGTTGCCTTGCGATAGAGCTAATTTCTATACTACGTTCCCCATTACTTTGTGGAAAATTTAGCAGCCAATTCCCCGTAGCTCACAGGTAGAATAGGGCATTGTTATGGCTCTACTTGCATTCCACAGCACTTCTTCGTGACTAGCACCATATTTTAGTGTTAATCTCCTGTTACAGTTCAGAACCGAGACTGGAGGTGTTACAAATTTAGGCTAAGTTAAAATGGACATAGTATGAGAATGTACACCCCGACACAAACACGGGGTATCCTCTGTTGGCATGAAGGTTAAGGTGCACAGGGCGTCTCAGTAGTGACGTACTAACTGCAAGAGATGATTCCTCGGGCCATCCTGAGACATCAATATAAGATGAATGTGTGTCGGATCAGCAACGGATTTGAAGTAGAGGGCAATTAAATCTGAATGGTTATGTTGGGAAAATATTATCTCCATCCATCCATAATGCTATGCTTTGTGTTTTTCATTGCTATATATTGTTTTTGTGGACAGTTCAAACATTGTTGCATATGGCTGTTGACTGTTATGTAGGTTACAGTATCTTCAGACAAAACAAGGCAATGAAGCGTAAAAGGGATGACAACACAGGTAAGAACTGGACAATACACTATGCCCAGCTCCTACCATCACAGGCGTATCATACTTTTATAAGTACTCAGGTCTGTATTTTGGTACTTTTCAACTTATGTATGTATGTATCTGTTTGTCTATCTGCCTATCAATCTATGTCTTTTTAGTTTTTTTTTCTTTATTTCTCAAACTATATACAAGGTGGCCAACACAACGTTCTTTTTTCCCTAATTTGGATGCACAGTTGCCTCAGTTACTTTTCCCATAATAGCAAATAAAAGACAGGGTAACTGATCACCTGACGAAAGAAATGAAAAAAAAAAAAAAAGATCCCTGGAAAAGCACTAGGAATGCTTCATTATTGTTTGTGTGACAGTTAGGTTAGGTTGGGCTGATTTGGCTTTAATTCGTTGTGCTACGTTAGGTAAGAATATTGTGGTTGTATTACGCTGAAAAAGTGATTAGAAGAGGAGAAAACATGGCTGATTAAGGCTGTGTGTGTGTGTGTGTGTGTGTGTGTGTGTGTGTGTGTGTGTGTGTGTGTGTGTGTGTGTGTGTGTGTGTGTGTGTGTGTGTGTGTGTGTGTGTGTGTGTGTGTGTTAAGGTTCAGATTAGCTTAGGTAAAGTCATATTAGGTCGTTAGGTTAGGTTAGCAGAGTCTAGTTGGGTTAGGGTAAGCTGGGTTAGGTTGGATTGGGAAAGTGCTAGAGAGGAGAAAGCATATCGAATTAAACAAACAGTGATCGGTATTCTCTTTGGATAACAAAACTCCCTAATAGCTTTTCCTATGCGATTTATTTTGCTTAGCCCATTCCTCCTTACTATCCTCTTCTGTGTTATGTCAATCCAGTATCACAAAACTCTGCATAAATAACGTACAAAATATTATCATCCAGCGTACCCAACAATAAATCACTCAGGAAGAGGTGTTAGGAAGCTTTCTTAACCGATATGAATACCAATGACTTTCTGACTCACTGTTGACTCTGGTAAAGACCACAGGGTAGTAAGCACTGCCGCATTCACGCCCCCACGACACCAAGCCGATCACCTCCATACGTGAGTCATCCCTGGGAGTCACCATGGCACCCCCTGAGTCACCCTGGGGAAGGACGGACAGGAAAGGATACAGTTAGAAGGAAAGGATAGATTAATAAAGTGTCTATCTATCACCTCTAGTTAGAAATGTCTATTATGTGCTAATAAAGGCTATCTATCTATCTATTGCCAGACGCCTCAATCCCGTTCGGGGTGGCCACAAACAAATCGCCTCCACGTCGCCCTGTCCCCCGACATTTCACTGCCCTGGTCCAAACTCACACCCCCTCTCTCATATACCTCTCCACCCCATCCCTCCATCTCATCCTCGGCCTCCCCCTCCCTCTTCCCCCTCCACCTCACTCACATACACTCTCTTCGTTAGTCTTTCACCCTCCATCCTCTCCACATGGCCAAACCACCTCAGTGTATTCCTCCTAACGCTTCCTATCACATCCACATCAACACCAAAATGCTCCTTTATATCCTTATTCGTCAGCCTGTCTCTCCATGTAACTCCACAGGCTCCTCTTAAATCACTAATTTCCACTGCTCTCACTCTTGACTTGTGTCCTTCCAACAACGTCCAAGCTTCACGTCCATACGTTAGAGTTGGTATCACAATACTGTCATGTAGTAACTTTTTCACTTCCGTGCTCACTTCCCTGTTTCTTATCACTGCTTTCAAAGAACCAGCAACCTTTCTTCCCTGCTGTACCCTTTCAAGTACTTCACCCTCCAAACCTCCATCATTACTCATCACACTACCCAAGTACTTAAACGTACTCACATTTTCCAATTCCTCACCATCCAACCTCGCTGTACATTCACTGACTGCACCTCTGTCAAAGACCATCACTTTACTCTTCCCTACATTCACCTTTAGATTCCGTTTGGCACACACTCTCCCAAACTCATCCACCAAGCCTTGCAGCTCCCCTTCGTCTTCACTCAACAACACAGTATCATCTGCAAACAACAGTACAGGGAGTTTCCAAACACTACCCTCTCTCACCAGGGCCACTCCAACATCCACTACCCTAACTTGTACCTCTTTTATTACCCCATCCATGTACAGATTGAACAACCATGGAGACATGACACATCCCTGTTTCAACCCAACCTTCAAAGAGAAAAATTCATTCAGTTCACCATCCACACACACTGCAGCCTTAGCACCATACGTACATACGCTTCACAGCATTCAACAACTCCCCATCTACTCCATATATTCTTAATACTTTCCATAATCCTTGTCTATCCACCAAGTCATATGCTTTCTCCAAATCCATGAAAGCCGCATACAACGTCTTTCCCTTCTCTAGAAACTTTTCCACTTAATATCTAAGAATGAATATCTGATCTACACAACCTCTTCCCTTCCTAAAGCCTCCCTGTTCTTCTCCAACTAATTTCTCTGTTCTTTCTCTAACTCTGTCAATAAGTATCCTACCATACACTTTTCCTATTATACTAAGAAGACAAATACCCCTATGATTACCACACACTTCTTTTTCCCCTTTTCCTTGTACAAGGGAATAATTATACCTGACTTCCAATCCTCCGGGACTCTACCTTCCTCCCAGGCCAATCTGCACATCTTCCACATCCATTCTACTACTATCTCTCCCCCATGCTTCAGCATTTCACCACACACTTCATCAATTTCTGGGGCTTTCCCCAATTTAACTTTCTTCATTGCTTCCACAACTTCTATCCTACTGATTTCTTCCTGTCTTCTCACCTCCCTCTTTCTCCCAGCCATTCCCCAACCACTTATACTCACATTACTTCCATCCTCTACGTTCAACAATTCCTTAAAGTGTTCTCTCCATCTGCTCACTTTTTCTCCCTTCTTCATTAGTCTATCTATCTATCTATATACCTTGGCTGCTTCCCCCAAGGAAAGGGAGGTAGCCGAGACAGGACGACACACTCCCCATTTGCTCATCCATTCAAACACATTCATTTTCATCTTAGCCCCAAAGGGGAGAACGGACAGATCCTCACCGCACCACACCGCACAAGGGTCAACTGCGCAATGCAATCAGTGACATCAGCAGCAGGGCCCGACAGCAGAACTGGTTTACCCCTGTCACATCATAATAGACCCATCCCCTTACCTGCACCTGACCTGACTAGCTGATCAGACCAAATGCTGGAGAATATCCCCTCAGGGCTGCGTCATCACTTATTCATTCACAATTTCTCTCCATTTATTTCTGTCACGCACAGCCACTCTTCCTTGCTCAACAGACATTCCTCTCGCATCCAGTGCTCTCTTCACACTGTCCATCCATCCTATTCGTGGTCTCCCTCTCAGCCTTACACCTCTCACATCAGATCTAGTTATCTTTTTCACCAATCGCTCATTATCCATTCTCTCCATATGCCCAAACCATCGCAACACCCTCTGCTCAACTCTACCAGCCATTTCCCGAACAACTCCAGTTCTCCTTCGCACTTCACCATTTCGCACTCGATCCACACGCATCACTCCACACATACTCCTCAGACACCTCATCTCCATTACATTCAAACTTTTCCTCTCTACTACACCTATATTCCATGTTTCAGCCCCATATAACGCAGATGGTACCACAACACCCTCATACAGCCTTCTCTTTACATCCATTCTAAGCGAACGACATCTAAACACTTTTTTCATTTTTCCCAGCACCTTTCCTACTTCATTTATTCTAAACTTCACTTCTGCATCTATTCTTCCATCCACAGCAACATGTGACCCTAGATATTTAAAACACTCTTCCTCCTCAAACCATTTTTATCTTTCACTCCCCTGTTAACCTCACTTCCACCCTGTCTTACTCTCTTCACCTCTTTCCAGAACATTTTCTAACAGTCCCTCCACTTTACACTCAAGTCCCTTCCAAATTCCTCATCCACTCTCTTCTTACTCTCTCTTACTAATCTTTTCACCTCTCTCTTTCTCTCTACATATAAGTCTCTCTTCCGCCTCTCAACTTCTTTCACGCCCCTATTTCTCATCCATTCATTGCATGCTTTCTTCTTTCGTGCCACAGCCTGTCTCACCTCTTCAGTCCACCACGCTGTTCCTTGCACCCCCCTCCGTCTTCTCTTCATCCCACACACCACATCACATGCTGCACATATTTCTTCTGTGAATATCCTGCACACACCTTCCACGTCCCCCATCTGCTCCAATTCATAATTACCCAGTCGTTCCTCCACTTCTCTCTTATACTTTGCCTTTTTCTCATCCTCTTGTAACCTTTCCACTCTCCTTGCAAATACTCCTTCTTCCCATCCTTCCCTTCTTCTATTTCTCCATCTTATTTGGATCTTGATTCTGGCCACCACCAAGTAGTGGTCAGAAAGTCCACTCCCCCAACCTCTATAAGCTCTTGCATCCATTACACATTTTTGCATCCTTTCATCCACACACACATAATCAATCATTGTCTTGCTTTCATTCAGTTCACCACCCACCCTTCTCATCACTCGCCATGTATGCCTGTGGATCATTTTATGCCTGAAGAAGGTATTGGCTATCACCAACCCCCTCCCTGCACGAATGTCCACTAACACACTGCCATTCTCATCTATCTCAGCAGGCACACCCCACTCACCAACTATTCCATCCACCTTCACATTCCCTACTTTACCATTCATATCACCGATCAAAAACACTCTCTCATTCCTTCCAAACTTTTCCATGCACACTTCCACATTTGTCCAGAACTCTTCTCTCACTCTGCTTGCGCGATCTTGCATTGGGGCATACACACACACAATCTCCCACATTTGTATTCCAACTTTCAACCTTACCCACACAATCCTTGACCCAACTGATCCATACTCTCTTATGCTCTTCTTCCATCTTTCACTCACAACTATACACACTCCTTCATTTGCCCTCTCATTCTCACCTACTTCTGCACATATACCCCATCCATACTCCTATTCTCTCACACTGTCACCTCTCCACTTAGTTTCAGCTATTCCACATCCATCAACTTTCGCACCCTCAAGCACCTGGACAATCTCTCTCTCTTTCACCTCATCATTCACACCTCTTACATTCCATGTTGCCATTACCATGTCCTTTGTCCGGTCCTTGGTCATCATCGTTTGGTCAGTCCTTGTCCCAGGCTTCTTGTTTATCTTTTTAGTTAGTTGTTTTCCGGGGAGGAGCACTAACCCTCCGCCAACCCTTTTAGTCGCCTTGTAGGACAAGCAGGGATACTGGGGGAGTATTCTTGAAAATTCCCCCTACCCCCAGGGCTAACAAAAGTACTTATGCAAAATCTTCCTGTACATTCAGGGAAAACATGGAACCTGCATACCCAGTCCAGTGATACATAGGCCAGAGTTTGTTCAAGTCTACGGGGCTACTTTCCTCTATTCTGATCATTTTTATTTTTGGGAGGGGGCTGACCCCTCCAAGAATAACTGTGAGGATCATGATCCCCAAAAATTGCATTACAGATGAAAGTCCATTATGCAGCATATACTAGTCTTTTCGCGTGCAGATAAGTTTGAAAAGTTTTGTGCTCTATGACACGCCGGTGTTCTTACCTAATTGTTCTTACCTAATTGTATCTTTACAGGAATGAGTCAAGCTCGTACTGTCCCGTGTCTTAAATCATATATATCGTACATATCCTTAAATTTGTGAATTGTTTTGGCACACACTATTTCATTCGGTAGTGCATTCCATTGATCAATTGCTCTGTTTGGGAAACTGAATTTCCTTACGTCTTTATCACCTCTCTTCTTATGCATTTTTTTGCAGTGTCCTCTTGCTGATGCTTCTCCATATGTTAAGGAATCATTTATGTCTATTTTCTCCTTCCCTGATATGCACTTATATAGCATTATCATGTCACCTCTTTTCCTTCTCTCCTGTAGTGTTGGTAGATTCAGTTTATTTAGTCTTTCTTCGTAGCTTAGGTCCCTTAAGCTTGGTATCCATCTTGTAGCGGCCCTTTGAACTTTTTCAATCTTGTCTATGTGTTTTTTGAGATGAGGACTCCAGACTACTGATGCATATTCCAGGGTTGGTCTAATCTATCTATCTATTGCCAGACGCCTCAATCCCGTTTAGGGTGGCCACAAACAAATCGCCTCCAAGTCGCCCTGTCCCCCGCCATTTCACTAATGAATAATGTTATTATCCTTCTTAGCATGTCTTCATTTGTGTATATGAATGCTATTCTCATATTTGCAAGCAGTGTATACATGTTCCGTACCTTCTCGCCGATGTGGTCAGCCGGAGATAGTCTGTTATTGATAATCACACCTAGGTCCTTCTCTCTTTCTGATGTGTATAGGGTTTTATTTCCTAACTTATAATCCCAATCAGGTCTTTTCCCACTTATACCAAACTTGATTACATGACACTTGTTCACATTGAATTCCATTTGCCATGTATTACTCCATTCATGAAGTTTATTTAATTCTTCTTGTAGCTCTTTACAAGAGTCTGTGTTAGTAATTCTCCTTTGTATTTTTGCATCATCTGCAAACATATTCAGATAGCTCTCATTTCCCGTGTTACTGTTTATATCATTTATATACACTAAAAACATGATTGGTGCCAGCACTGAGACCTGTGGTACTCCACTAGTGTGTGTGTGTGTGTGTGGTTGTGTGTGTGTGTGTGTGTGTGTGTGTGTGTGTGTGTGTGTGTGTGTGTGTGTGTGTGTGTGTGTGTGTGTGTGTGTGTGTGTGTGTGTGTGTGTGTGTGTGTGTGTGTGTGTGTGTATATATGTGTGTGTGTGTGTATATATGTGTGTGTGTGTGTGTGTGTGTGTGTGTGTGTGTGTGTGTGTGTGTGTGTGTGTGTGTGTGTGTGTGTGTGTGTGTGTGTGTGTGTGTGTGTGTGTGTGTGTGTGTGTGTGTGTGTGTGTGTGTGTGTGTGTGTGTGTGTGTGTGTGTGTGTGTGTGTGTGTGTGTGTGTGTGTGTGTGTGTGTGTGTATATGTGTGTGTGTGTGTGTGTGTGTGTGTGTGTGTGTGTGTGTGTGTGTGTGTGTGTGTGTGTGTGTGTGTATATATGTGTGTGTGTGTGTGTGTGTGTGTATATATGTGTGTGTGTGTGTGTGTGTGTGTGTGTGTGTGTGTGTGTGTGTGTGTATATGTGTGTGTGTGTGTGTATATGTGTGTGTGTGTTTGTGTATGTGTGTGTGTGTGTGTGTGTGTGTGTGTGTGTATATGTGTGTGTGTGTGTGTGTGTGTGTGTGTGTGTGTGTGTGTGTGTGTGTATATGCGTGTGTGTGTGTGTGTGTGTGTGTGTGTGTGTGTGTGTATGTGTGTGTGTGCTCCACTAGTGAAGGTATTGCTCGGTATGGTACCGGTCGAAACCATCACCAATGCAAAGCAGCACATCACATACAGTACAGGACACATGATCCTTGTGTCCTTCCTCACCCCCAGCTTGAAGCACAAGGCACACCTGAGCCTCTTCTTGTTGGGGATCCTCGCCTGGTGGTTGCACAGAGTGCGATCCTACCTCACGTCATCGTCAATGACCTGGCGACACTTGCTTGGATGCCCTTGTGCTCTGTGGTCCTGTTGTGCGGGAGCTCAGGCCCAGACACGGGCTCTCCCGACAGACCAGCAACTGGAGGTGGTGGCGGTGCTGGCATCCTGGTGGGCCTCCTGCAGGCAGTGCTGGTGATGACGATGGCACCTGTGATAGCCCTGCTGCAGGTGGTGCTGGTGCTGATGTTGGGGTCTGTGGTGGTTGTCCTGCAGGCAGTGCTGGTGCTGGTGGTGGGTGGGCCGATCCAGGCACTGGTGCCTGTGCCTGCTGGGCGCCAGGTGTTGCTGGTGCTGGCCACAGTGTAGGTAGGTCTGGGGTGTGGTGGAGTTCATGTCCAGACACGGGCCAGTCCTCTTCATGGAAATGCAGAAGATCATAGATGATCTGCTCCACAAATTCAAGGAGAGTTACTGTCCTGTGTCTGTACTTGTACAAGGCAAACGCATTGAAGAGTGCCATGTGGATGAAGTAGGTGATCTTTGTCCACTTGACAGTTCGCCGTTGGATGGGGTAGTACTGGACCATTTGATAAAAATGATCCACCCCACCCATGTATCTATTGTACTCATCCACAATGATGGCCTTGTTAACGACCTTCTCCATATAGGTTGTTTGCCCGTCAATACCCCGCACCTTCCCTCGAACCCTCTTCAGAATGGTGACAGCAGTGTGGAAGGTGGACACCATGTTCACAGTGTGCTTGTCCTTCCACAGCAGGACTAGCACATTGTCCTTGTGTCAGTACGCCATGCCCCCCTCGGTCAGGCTCTTAGCCCTGGCGATGGCCTGCAGCTGGCATGGTGCTCCTCTAGGCAGCTGGAGGGTCCCACACACGTAAAGGCCTGCAGTGAAGAGTTGCTCGCTCAGGGCTACAGAATTGTAGTAGTTGTCCATAAAAAACTTATAGCCCTGGTCCTTCAGCGGTTCCGTGAGGCCCCACACGTTGTTCTCAAGGGTCCACTGTACCCCCATGTAGACCTCAAGGTTCCAGATGTAGTCCGAAGAGAACTCAGCCAACATGTATAACTTGATGAAGTACTTGGTGGGCTTCTAGGGGTTGTAGACATGGAAGGACCGCCGGCCCTTCCACCTGAGAGCCCTCATTCAGGTTGGGCTGCTCCTCGGGTTGGTACACTGACTGGAATCACTGAAGGAGGTACTCCATCACAGTGAGAACGCTGACGAGCCGATCTTGGTTGTCCCTGGGTATGATGAGCGAGTTGAAGGTGTGGAAGTGCTTCAGGATGGCGGTGAAGTGCTGTCCACTCATCGCCCGCCAGACCTTAGGGCATTTGTGCAGCTCAGAGCTCCTCCAATAGTGTCTGATGGTCGGGATGTGCACAACCCCCATGAAAAGGTATAACCCCAGGAACTTTGCCATCTCCTCTTCATTGCAGGAGAACCAGGCATCCAGCTGAGTCCCCAGGAATGTGGCGTAACGGTTCGTTTCCACAGTGAGATATGACAACAACTCCCGCGTGAAAAAGAGCTGGAAGAACTGAAGGAGAGTTGTTGGAATATCCACCTTGATCCCTGGGGAGCCAGTGAACGGCCTGTGGTTCGGTGTGAACGGGCCACTGCTCCACCCAGGATCCTCTTCAGCGGCAGTGGCAGCAGGTCGGCCTGTTGACACTCTTAGGCCTGCCCTCCAACCCCCAGGTCCAGGCAGCAGACCACAGTGCCCTCGTCTAGGAGGGGACGCCTTGGACGAGGACGAGGATGAGACAGAGGGCTCTGGGGACACTAGTCTCCTCGGCCTGGTTGGCAAGGATGTCACTGTAGCATCCTGCATGGCAGACGTGGGTGGAGGGACCATCACAACAAATGATGGTCCAGCTTCCGGTGACACTGGCTCGCCAAAGGGGGCAGAGGGGCCTGGAGATTAGGAGCCGACGAAGAGAGTGGTGGAGCCAGCAGGTCCTGGAGGTGGGGAGTGTTCTCCAGTGGAGGCAGCCGATGATGATGGTGTCTGTTCCCGCAATGGAAGGCAGCGGTGCAGCTCTCCTTGCTAATCGGATGTGTTACGTCCACCTCCTCCATCCCAGAATGGTCGCTCTCGATGTCGCTCTCCGACTCAGTCTCATCGAGGAGCTTTTTCCACTCATGTGGTGCCAACCTGCAATTCATCTCTGTAAGACTTGTGTCATTGAAAGCCAACTAGAGAATGAACTGCAGTCAAAGGGAGTGCATACGTCAGGCTCGGCATTGGAGTATGCTGTACTAGGGGTGTGAGCTGAAATAAAGAAGTTATGATGTGTCATGTCTCCATGGTTGTTCAATCTTTACATGGATGGGGTAATAAAAGAGGTACAAGGTAGGTTAGTGGATGTTGGAGTGGCCCTGGTGAGAGAGGATAGTGTTTGGAAACTCCCTGTACTGTTGTTTGCAAATGATACTGTGTTGTTGAGTGAAGACGAATAGGAGCTGCAAGGCTTGGTGGATGAGTTTGGGAGAGTGTGTAAGAAACGGAATCTAAAGGTGAATGTAGGGAAGAGTAAAGTGATGGTCTTTGAGAGAGGTGAAGTCAGTGAATGTACAGCGAGGTTGGATGGTGAGGAATTGGAAAATGTGAGTATGTTTAAGTACTTGGGTAGTGTGATGAGTAAGGATGGAGGTTTGGAGGGTGAAGTGCTTGAAAAGGTACAGCAGGGAAGAAAGGTTGCTGGTTCTTTGAAAGCAGTGATAAGAAACAGGAAGTGAGCATGGAAGTGAAAAAGTTACTACATGACAGTATTGTGATACCAACTCTAACGTACGAAAGTGAAGCTTGGACTTTGTTGGAAGGACACAAGTCAAGAGTGACAGCAGTGGAAATGAGTTATTTAAGAGGAGCCTGTGGAGTCACATGGAGAGACAGGCTGACGAATGAGGATATGAAGGAGCGTTGTGGTGTGGGTGTGGATGTGATAGGAAGCGTTATGAGGAACACACTGAGGTGGTTTGGCCATGTGGAGAGGATGGAGGGTGAAAGACTGACGAAGAGAGTGTATGTGAGTGAGGTGGAGGGGGGAAGAGGGAGGGCCAGGCCGAGGATGAGATGGAGGGATGGGGTGGAGAGGTATATGAGAGAGGGGTGTGTGAGTTGGGAGCAGGGCAGTGAAATGGCGGGGGACAGGGCGACTTGGAGGCGATTTGTTTGTGGCCACCCCAAACGGGATTAAGGCGTCTGGCAATAGATAGATAGATAGATGATATTTTATTCACAGCCAGCCAAGAACTTTGCTCAACACTGGCACAAAGCAAGGATTCATGATATACGTGTATGTCCTTAAAAAAACATAGTCTCCTACACCTGATTAAGCGCACAGGTAGGGGCCACGAGCACGTGGTTCACTCTTTCATTTCCGTTTCACATTACACATAACCAAATCTATCATTTTTATGAGAAACACAGTATATTTCACCACTAAAATGTAAATGCACGTGTTCCGTAGGCCCTTACCTGTGCGCTAAGGTGTAGCAGACAGTGTTTTCCTTACGAGAACATGCTGCAGTCTTTATGCTTTTATTTCACATTAACATAACCAAGTCCATCATTGTATGAGAATTACAATATATTTCACCAATAAAATGTAATTGCACATGTTCCGTATCTCCCGTTGCATGTCGCTACCTTTGTGCTAACTCAGGTGTATGACACGCACTCTTCCTTTCGAGCATGTGGATCAGCCTTTCACTGTCTTTTTATATAAAACCTAACCAAATCTATCAATATATGAGATACACAGTATATTTCACCAGTAAGATATAAATGCACGTTTTCCGTACCTTGCGTTGCATTTTGTTACCTTTGTGCTAACTCAGGTGTACGACCCGCACTCTTCCTTACGAGCACGTGGGTCAGTCTTTCACTGTCTTTTCATATGAAACATAACCAAATCTCACTTTATGAGACACACAGTATATTTCACCAATAAAATGTAAATGCACATGTTCCTAACCTGGCGTTGCATGTCGCTACCTTTGTACTAACTCAGGTGTACGAGACGTGCTCTTCCTTACGAGCACGTGGGTCAGTCTTTCACTGTCTTTACACATAAAATATAACCAAATCTATCAATATATGAGATACACAGTACATTTCACCACAAGTACATGCGCGTCTTCTGCAGGTCAATTTTGTTGCCCCTACCTGGGCGGTAAGGTGTAGCAGATGATGATTTTCAGACGATCACGCAGTTCACTTTCACTTTCTTCTCACATAACACAAAACCAAATCTACCATTTTATGAGATACATAGTATATTACACCAACTAAAATACGTATCTCACATTCCACTTCGCTACCTTTGTGTTAACTAAGGTGTACGAGACATTCTCTTCCTTACGAGCACATGGGTCAGTCTTTCACGTTATTTTCACATAAAACATAACCAAATCTATCAATATATGAAATACACAGTATATTTCTCCACAACAATTATATGCACGTCTGCCATTGGTCAATTATGTGACCCTTACCTGTGCGCTAAGGTGTAGCAGATGATGTTTCCCGTACCAGAAGACGCTGCATTACACAATACACATAACCAAATCCATCATTTTATGAGAAATACTGTATATTCCAACACAACAGTACATGAACGTACTCTGCATGTCACATTTGCGATACCTAAGGTATCGCAGACGATATTTTCTGACAAGCACGTGGTGCAGTGCTTACGTTCATCCATACAAGCATACTGTTAGTTATTATCACCGTAGGAGGTCTTAATTATCAACTAACATAAAGCGGAACAACAACTCACCATTATATACAGTATGGAAATGGCGTTTTGATGAGTACCCAGTATATTTGAAGGCTTAAATAAATATGTTGAGTACTTAGCTGTAGTGTTGATGGCATTAAGTGCAGAATGATGAAGCCGAGGATTCGTGACAAGTTTTTTTACTGTCTGGTGGTCGGGAGACAAGTGAACTGTCTGGTGGCAGGGAGAGAACTGAACAGCTTCGAGCAGCTTGGTGCGCGAAGTAAATTAATTCAAACTTATCAATGAATATATAACTAAATATGCTGTTTTATGCATGACCATATTTATCTCTAGTGATAAATATCTTACTCTACATATATAATACAAGAATTTATTTACAAAGAAATGTGCTGTTGTGGGAGGGAAATTCAAACCCAAAATCCACGACATACTCATCCCCCAAAACATGTACTGTACAATATTTACAACTGTCCCGTCCCAATCAGGGTACGCTATAATTGGGAGGAACCGAGAGCGGTCCGACGTGATGTCCTCTAAGGGGCACCACATCAGTCTTTTATGGGTGTAGTGAGGTGTTGGGTAGCGCCGGTTTGGCTGTCATCTTCTTTCGTTTCTAAATCAATTTCTAGCGGATACAGCTTAACGACCAGTCTAGTGGTCAAACCGGCGCTTGTCCTTAGCTACACTACCCTACATTCCTGATCTGGACCACGTAACAATTTGGTGACCCGACCTAGTCGCCAGAAAATTTGATGTCCATCTTTGTGTATCAGCAGGACATCCCCAACTTGAGGCGCTGCCTTCCCTTTCTTGGATGTCAATTGATGTTGCTCCCTGAGCGATATTAGGTAGTCAGTGGTCCATCTCCTCCACAGATCTCGTGAGATCTTTGTCACGTATAGGAGACGTCGGTTTATTCCCGAATTAGTCCGCCAGGTGACGTCCATGAGATGATCATCCCTGACTTCCTGTTTCGGGAACTGTCTAAGATGCCTCCCATTAATAAGTTGTGAAGGAGTAATAGGGAGTGGATCTTGAAGGTAACCGTATGTACATCCAAGTGGATGGTCATTGACTGTGGCCTCAGTTCCAATAATACAGTATCCAACTCCTCACGGGTTACTAAAGCTCGATCCAATACCTTTCTCAGGCCAGCCTTTAGGATACCTACCACTCTTTCCCAGATGGCACCGAACCATGGGGCCCTGGCCGGTATAAACCGTCTCACACAGTAACCTCGGATCATTTTTTAACTCCCTCAACACACTGGCTCCACTTATAAATGTAGTGGCATTATCGTTAATTATGAGTTCAGGGAAGCCTTTCCTGACGGAAGGCATGAATGAAGGACTCACAGGAGAGGTTCGACACCGTCTCAATGTGTATAGCCCTAGTAACTGCACAGGTAAACAAGACTACATATAATTTTCCTACGGTACTCTTTTCTTTAATGGGTAGAGCACCTGTGTAGTCTACTCCTGTTACCTGAAATGGATTACTTCCTGAACCCTAAAGTATGGTAACGGCGGAGCCTGTACAGCACTATATGGGGCACCTTGTAACCTTTTACAAGTTATACGTTTTCTTAAAACCTTCTTTACAACTAGTCTGATCCTAGGAATCCAAAATCTTTGTCTTATGTAACTTGCAACATAACGTACTCCACTATGGCTACACACTTTGTGCCAATATTGAGAAAGGAGAGCTGCTAACTTATGTTTACTAGGTATTTGGATAGGGTACTCTGCTTCATCCTTTAAGTCCGACAACTGTAACCTACCCTTACAACGCAACAGCCCACCTTCCATATAGAGGCCTAACTGCTTCACAACATTACTTGGTGCGCCACTTCCAGTGGACAAATAATGGTAATCCTCAGGGTACTCTTCCATTTGAGCTAACTTAATCATTACTGATTCTGCTGTCCTTAATTCCGGTGCTTTCAAATAAGCTGGCATTGCATCATGTGTTCTTTGTCTCCTATCTTTCAGTGCCTTAATAAATCTCAACACCCATGCCATCATATGCCTTGTCTTCACATAAGAACCATATTGGTCCCAATTCAATATGGCAGGAAGAGTTACTGATACCGGCAATGACAGGGTCTCTTCAAGGAGACAACCCGCGGTGGCGTCCCCAACTTCCTCAAATGGACCATTTTCTGGCCTCATATTTTGGTGAGGTAGCCATGTGGGCCCTCCCCACCACAAAGAGGAAACTATTAAGGACGCATGTGACTTCCCTCTGGAAACCATATCACTGGGGTTGTCCTTTGTAGACACATAACGAAATTCATCATCAGGGACTAATGTCATTATTTCATCACTTCTGTTCTGAACATATACAGGCAACTGTTTTTTGCTATACAACCAGTATAGGGTTATCTGGCTATCCGTCCAGAGGTATATGTTCTCTTTGCTTAACTCGTCCTCATAGGCCTCAGATATACTTGGCGAGACGAGCTGCTAGCATGACAGCAGTCAGTACCAATTTTGGTATAGTGAGGGGTTTAATGGGTGCTACTTTGGCCTTTGCCATAGGTAATCTACTACTTCCCTCTCTAACTAAGTAGGCTGCTACACCATAAGCAGTGGTGCTTGCGTCACTTAATAGATGCAGCGTGACCTTTTTACTATCAGTGACTTAACGGGGAAATACAATACTGGTACTGTTAATCATGTCCTCATATCCCCTGTCATTCAGCCTCCATATCTTCCGGTATGGGAACATCCCACCCACATTCAATACGCCATAGATCTTGCACAAATTTTCTTGCACGGATGGTCACCAGCAATACTACTCCCAGAGGGTCAAACACACCTGCAGTTATGCTACTGTGGGTCTACCGTCGTGTCCCTTGACCTGCAATATATCCATATCAGTTAGCCAATTAATGCCAAGTACTTTTACCTTGTCCTGACCTTCAGAAGCCAATCCCTTTAGGTGGAGTATTTTCCGCATTTTCACACTGTTTGTTACCTACTCTCTTAAGGACAAATTGGCACTTGAAAATACTCTCAGGGCATCCCAACACAGTTGTTGTAAAGCATCCTCATCTTCTTCAGTTCCTTGCAAATTGTCAATATACAACCCTTTCCTTAATTCATCAGTAAAGGCCTTATCCTCCTGAACCACTAATGAATGTTTTTGTATAGTGGCATTCAAGAGGAATTGAGAACAAGTGGCTCCAAACAACACTGCCTTGAACCTATATATCAAATAAGGGCTATTTAGATTTAAAGGCCAAGGAAATCTAGTGGCATCCCTATCCTTTTCAGATAACCCCACCATAAGAAATGCCTTCTCGATGTCACTCACCCAGGCAAAACGATGACACTGAAAGCTCAACAATATCTGTGTGATAGGCCTGCGTGTAAGCAGTCATTCAGACTACATGCCCTCTCATGCTCTCTAGCTGAACAATCAAACACTACTCTAATTGGTGTTGTTAAGCTATCTTTAGTGACACCATGATGATCTAGATAGTGTACAGGATGGCCTACCAGACTCTTGTCCTCCACCTTTTCTATGAATGCTCTTTCCAGCTGATTCTGGATGACTTTATTGTACTGTTTGCAGTAGTTGGGATCCTTTATGAGTTTTCGCTGCAAACCTCTTAATCTGCCCAAGGCTAACTTAAAATTATCAGGTAACATATCAACGTTTTCTTTCCACGGTATTTCTACAACATATTGTCCCTGTTCTTTGGAATATTGCACCATTTCACAAAAGTTACCTAATACCTTCTCTCTCTTCTTATCCATCTCACTGGAACTAATACCTATGTGATCTAAGTCCCATAGAGATGTCAGAGCCTTGATTTCTGGAATAGTATTCCTGCCATCAATATGTCAGCTCCATTGTCGGATCTACTGCCAGTTTCAGAACAGTTACCAGCTCTACATGAGTATCTTCTTCTGACCAATAAGTGCCATTTAGTGTATAAGCATAAACTGTGGGTAACAAAATTACGCCTCCTTCCCTTATATAGCCAGCGTGTACAAAGTGATAATAAAAGTCTGCCCCAATCAGCAGTTCGACTATATCCCCACTAGTGACACTTGAATCTGCTAACTTATAGGCCCGAGCCTTCAGATCCCGCACATTATGTTGCAGTCCCTTCCCTGGCTTATAGTTAGGTAGTTCTGACGCCCTCAACTTATGCACCTTTCTACGATGGCGGTAAAACAACTCCACTACCTCATACTCATCACTACCCATAGAGCCAGTAAATCCTTGCAGTTGTAAACGTTCCTTTCTCATCTTGTTAACTTTCAAGTTCGCTAAACTTGATCTTAGAACAAAGATACGTTGTGAGCATTGATCTAATAAAGCCCTAACCTTGTTCTGCTGATCCGTTTGAGTAACCAATGGGATCTGAATCGTTGGCAACAACACTGCATTACGACACAAAGCCACAGCCATTGTCACTGTTGGTTCTTGGGTTACTGTTTGTTCATGGGGTTCAGAACGAGCAGTCGGACACAAATAGTTGTAGTGTTTCTGCTGGAAATATCGACATGGCCTTACTTTTGGGATTTGTACAACCCTGACTACCATGATCTGCTGACAAACACCCGACACACAGCCTCAATTGCTTAGCTGTCTTTAATTTTGCCTTCTCTGTTTTATACTTTGCACACAGCCCAAAAATGTCCTGGTTTAAAACACAATTTACATCCATTCCTCTGCATACTGTAGGTTCAGTGTGTTTTACTTGCTTCTCTGCATATGTTTCCGTAGCGGCCGCACCCAAATGTTCCAAGGGATTCTGTCTACTTTCAGTATTACACACCTCCGTCTTTAGCACACGAACATAATCTCTTCATGCAACCACTTCTCTTTAAGTTCACGTTTGATCACTTCCGAAAGTGTACTAGGGAGTTTATTATGTAACAAAACAGCATAAATTTCACTCACGGTCACTCCCATTGCACGTAGTGATTCTATCGCACATTCAAAGGATGCAGAAAAGTCTTTTAGTTCATTCACTTCGTGAGCTGGAGGAGGTAAATTACATAAGTTTCCAATGTGAGCAGCCTTAATGCGATCTTCTTGAACGTCGGTATTCTTTAAAACTGTGACTGCTGATTCATAACCAGCTGCTACTAAACTGAATCCACTTAATTCTCCCTTAAGATAGGTAAATTTCTGGATGTCTGTCAGATCTGTTCGGGAGTGCACACTACAGTCAAATAGCTCCCAAAACTTAGCCACTGAACAGATCATCATCAAATATTGGCAGTTTCAGAGACGGTAATTTAATTCCCGTTGCTTTCTGACTCTCTGCCTTCTCTTTCACTACCGAGTCCTTGGCGGGTAATTTTAGAGCACTTTCTGTCAAGTGTCTGTTGACCTTATTAACATATTCCATGTCACTGACCACTTCTTCCAGGCCATCAGGATACAATTCATACAACTCCTGATTGTAAGACTCGATTTCAGCGAGAATCTTCTCAACCGTCACTTTCATTCCTTTGATATCATGAACGGTTGCGGCATGTTCTATAAATTCTGTCAAATTAGTGGTCAGTTTAGTGATAGCTCCCTTCTTGGCTGCTCTAAGCCTCTTTAAAGATTTTATTTTATCCATTTTTAACGATAGGCCAATTAAGTGAAAGAAGATGACAGCAAATGCAGAATTTTAAGTTAAATGTAGTCTTTCCTGGGCAAATCCAAATAAAATAAAAGGAAATAAAACAGGCCGAATTTCCATATTAAAATTTTGACAAATAATTCTGTAAAGTTCCCGTGAAGGTAATATGTTGGGCAGTCCTGGAGATCAAACCCTAAACCCCCTCACGAGCAGCTTGTTGCCCAAGAAATCAACACGCTCTATTCAAAAGGCCATCCAACACCCGCAATAACCTCCTATTATTTATCATTAAATATAATCCTGGTCACGGCACCAATTTATGTTAGTTATTATCACTGCAGGGGGTCTTAATTATTAACTAACATAAAGCGGAACAACAACTCACCATTATATACAGTATGCAAATGACGTTTTGATCAGCATTCAGTATAAACATTTGAAGGCCTAAAATAAATATGCTGAGTACTTAGCTGATGGTATTCAGTAAAGAATGATGAAGCCGAGGGTTCGTGACAATTTTTTTTTTTTATTGTGGCTTCATGGCCATCGCCTCCAATGTGGGGCATTAGGCCAACTAAGGTAGATAGTCAGAATGTAGCCACTCCCTCACTGCACAACATCGACGGTCTAGGGGGCCAGACGAGGTGGAAGCATGTGATAGAATGCTCTAAGGTCGGCTAGACGCACCTCCCCCCCCCCCCTGACAATCAGCACAGGTCTTATGTCCTCACCCAGGTCGGCAACTCGGAGCAGATCGTAAAGGGTGATATAAGTTGTTGCTCCGAGCTGGTACGACCAGGTGTGAGCACTGAGAGCCAGGAGATGTCTATAGGAGGCTATGTCTACCCGATCCTTTAGGTCAATGATGGGAGGGCGAGATGAGGTGCCCTACTGTGTCTGAGGAGGGGGGGACTCACCAACTTCCTCCTCCATCAAGGAGCTGGTTGACGCTTCCTCGACCATGGAGGCGGTGTCAGTTGAGTCCAGCTCCTCCTCAGACATTGCTGGCAGATGGTGGACTTCCGCCATGGTCGCAGTAGTCGTAGCATTGGTTGGGTCTGGGGCCGGGTCGGTATTCTCAGAGACAGTCCTTCGGTCGAGGAGGGCCTCCAACCTAAGCTTCTTGCTTGGTGCCTGACGAGAAGCAGCAGATCGTGGCTGTGATCGACGAGCCCGGTGCTCCCGTTGGCGAGGGACAGAGTATATATCACGGGCAAAGGACTCGGGGATGACAAGCCTAGGCAGCCCATTCTCCTCAAAGATCTTCGGGAGGAGAATGTCCAAAGCCCTCTTATCATCCCCATAAATAGCCATCGCTGTCGCGATACACATCTCCACAATGAGGTTCATCTGTCCAGAACTCCCAGGATCCCTGGCTTGACATCCCTGGGCCGTGAGGCTCCACCATGCCTGGGCAGAGCCCTGCATGGCTACACCACCAGGCCCAGTAACATCCCGAGCCTCAGGACCCTTGGGAGTACCAAACAGACTGAACTCAACCGATTCTCCATCACCAAGGGAGCGTTAGAGGTGCCGTGGGTTGGGCTTAACTATTGCCAGGTGGTGCAAAAACATCAGCGCCAGTATCCTGGCGTTTGATGAATCCGTACCCTGGCCATACGTTAAACCAAACCACGGTCCCCCAGATCTTCTGGGCTACAGGCGACTGTGGCTGGCTGGTTGCCCCCCTCAATGGGTCGCAGGCAATGTCAGCAAGGCCGTCTTCCATGGCTGCTCTCCTCAACTCCCCCTTCGTGACAAGTTTTTTTACTGTCTGGTGGTCGGGAGACAAGTGAACTGTCTGGTGGCAGGGAGAGAACTGAACAGCTTCGAGCAGCTTGGTGCGCGAAGTAAATTAATTTAAACTTATCAATGAATATATAACTAAATATGTTGTTTTTTGCATGACCATATTTATCTCTAGTGATAAATAATATCTTACTCTACATATATAATACAAGAATTTATTTACTAAGAAATGTGCTGTCGTGGGCAGGAAATTCAAACCCGAAATCCACAACATATACTATAAACATATCACTATAACACTCATGCTTTATTTCACACAAAAAGCATATGGAATAAATATAACAATTGATTAAATGACATATCCCTATAAAGATATCCTCTGTTTATCCTCTCCAGACAATGGCGTGCCATGGCTGTAAAGCATAAGTGACTCATGCCCTAGCCAATATTTTATCACGTACACTCATTGCACTATACTCCTATCTATTGCACAATAACACTATCCACCACATATCAGCATAAAGCAAGGATTTCATCAACACCTTGCAAATATTCCATTCAAGACAACGCCATGTCATAAGGTGGTTTCCCACCTCCCCCTGCTAAACATTTCACCATGTCTTTGCTCACTAGCTATTGCACACTATATTGACCTGATTCACTGTCACTATTGTTCAGTGGTTGAATACTCACATTGGGTGCAGGGGAGAGGGAGTGTAGTTGTTGGGACACGGCAAAAATCAGGGTAGGCCTAGCACAATCTTCGTTGGGCCAATGGCTGATAATGGCCAGATATGATTGCAAACACCAAATCTAATCACAATAGTGCCCAAAAAGTAAACACAAGCACTATTGGTATAATGGAATATGACGCACACCTGGGACGAGGGTAAATAGAGTACGATTTAAAGGGCCCACCACATACTACCTTCTCCTTCTGTTGCCGGTATGGTACTAATCAACCTGTCTGTGCTGCCAAGCGTCTCAGGCCCCACAGTTGTCAACTCATTACTTTTGACGAGTGGCATGGAAACTATGACGTATCCAAAAATGACGCTGATCGGCCAGAAACTTTTTCTCTGAAGAAGTTTTTTTATACTTTGCGGATGACAAACGCATCAACAAGTTGGGGCCACCCCCATACCCAAAAGACGGCAAACGTGTCAAGCCAGGTGAAGGGGCTAAGATGTCAAAGTTTTATCTGTCCTCCTTGCCCTATTGTGCATCCTTTATAATGTTTGGAAGGAGGGGCTGACCCCATTAAAACTAATGATGAAAAATTTTATGTAGTGAAGGACATTAATAAGTATCCAACAGAAATGAACTGAGAAGTTTCATTGAAATCCTACCACCCACTTTCCCTATTTTTTATTTATTTATTTATTTATTTATTATCAAGGGAGGAGGGGGCCTGACCCTCCTAGAATCATAATGGGGGCATGGTCCTCAAATATCACATTACGGCTAAGAGTCCCTTGTACACCATATACTACGATGTCAGAGCCATATCAACCTTTCTTTCATTAATTCTGATAATTTTTTATTATCAGAATTTCTATTATGTGATTAGGTGGATGTGTAGTGCATCCCTGCGTGCAAGGTCTGGGGGGGCTGAGTTTACGATGGAAGAGTTGAGAGGTAGGATGGGACTGGAGTGTATTGGTGTTGTGATGAGGAGAGGTAGATTGAGATGGTTTGGACATGTGGAGAGGATGGGGGTGATAGCTGGGTGAGGAAGGTGAGACGCATTAATAATGGGGGTGGAGTTATGAGGGGTAGACCGAGAAAGACATGGGACGAGGTCATTAAGTGTGACCTTAGGGTTAAGGGACTGAACATGGAGACTGCAATGGATCATGCAGCATGGAGAGCCGCCATTAGGTCACCAAGGCCAACACATGCAAGCATGTTGGATCCTTTAAAAACGAAACGATAAAAACGAAACGATGGCAAGGGGGCTGACCCCCCTAAAAATCATGTGTGAAAAATTGTATATATATTTTATGCTAGGAAGAAGGAACCAAAGGCCACGAGAAAACTGTTTCTTCCAAGAGAAGAACAAAATACAAGAGAGAGCCAAATTCAAGATCCGATCAATTCGAGATGCCTGGACACACTGCGTTATAGCGGAAGACCTTTCCAGGAACCCAGTGAACTCACGTGGGAAGTTTTATCCAAATCCAGCAAGCAGCCTAGGAGTAGTTAGAGCACACACACACACACAGACACACACACACACACACACACACACACACACACACACACACACACACAATCAGAGTATTGTGCCGAACATGATACCATCCTGCTTCACAGAATTAATAAAATATTTGAATATATTTTGAAAATGCATTAAAAGTAGATCCATGTTCTCATGGGTTAAGGAAGACCCTTAACATTTTTTCCTAGGTGATTTATGATGCTTTCTAAATATTACTCCCATAGTCTGTTATACAGTACAAGTCCTTCCAACATCGTCATACTCTTCATATATAAAGTACCAAGGGATATTAAAAAGCCATATCCAAAAATAAATCACTTAAATCCCCTGTCACACATATAAGATTCAAGGTCTGACCGCGGCGCGACTCAAGGTCGTAGCGCATTTTTTCATCGATCGTCCCTTGATTCACTTACAAAGCCTGGACTCTTTGGGGCACTCGTGAGCCACTGGGATGACTCGTCGTGCCTCATGATTTGCCAAAAGTCGTGTCACAGTTGCGTCGCAGTCGGGAGTGTTGTACGTCCGTCGTTAAGGAGTCTTAGCTCAATTGGATGTGTCGTAATGTGGTCGTTGCATGTCATGATGCTGTCACTGACAAAAAAAACGTTATGACTGCGTGTCCATCAACTGACATACAGAGTGAGCAGTCTCTTGTTTGTGACAGTGCATCATTGGTGATGCGCTGGGTGTCATTGGTGGTTCAGGTGTGATTCCCTGCCCCATGCTGGTTGTCACTGGTGGTCCAGGTGTGATGCCCTGCCCCATGGGTCTGCCGTGGAGGGGTCGAGGAGGTGTCGTGGGGGGGGTCGGGATGAATTCCCCCAAAGCATCATGCAGTCGTGTTGCATTCATGGGCGGTCGTGTCACGGTCGTGGCTGACAACACTCCATTAAATTTCAAATTTGAAGACTCGTAGCCCCGTTGCCTGGCAGTCGTCTCGCAATCTTATCGTGTTCTTGAGGACGTCACGACCGATCACGAGGCAGTCATGACGCGGTCGTGAGGCAGTCGTGACGCAGTCGTGAGCAGAGCAGACTCGGGGCCAGTCGGGAGTGGGAGCCAACTAGGACACGACCTTGAATCTCACCACGGTCGGCCCTTGAGTCACGTATGTGTGACAGGGGCTTAAGAAGTGGTGCTATTGAGCCTCCTTGCCCGACAAGAGTACGAGCCTTAACATGTTCACCCTAATGTCATACGTTTTTTTCATTATAATTTTTGGTACCTACAGATGCATTTACTGAACTATATTATAATACTGGGTTCGTATTCTCGTCAGGCTCCTATCACCTCTTCCCTAGGAATGTATTTTTGGTTATGACTGGTTACTATGGTTTTGGACTATTTTTTATGAAGATTATGGCAAATCAGGAAGGATTACTGCTACACAGAATAGGACAGAAAGGTGCAATAATCAAAATAAATTTCTTCTTAAAAAGTTGTTAGGGAGCTTTCTTACCTGAGGAGAATACGGGTGTTCTTATAGTTAATGTAACAAATTTGCCGATATCTAACAACTACAATTAATAAACCTCTCCTACTGCAAGTATAATTTTCTTAATATATCATGAATGAAAAATAAGTCACCGAACAGAAAGGGTTAAGTAAAAGCTACGGATAATTCAGTTAGCTCACTTATAGCTGAGCCCTATAACTGGGATGGAGGTATGGCTTCTGGGCTTCTTACATCAGCTTTGGGTCTCATCTTATTCAATATCAGTTACTAGTGCTTAAGGTCCCTCTTGTTAAATATTCAAGTTGTCGTGCTGACATTTTAGGCCAAAATATAATATAACTGATGACATTGTGGTAGGTCGAACATTTGCAAATAAAGATGTTTTTTGGTATTTCCTTTCTCATTCGTTTAATATATATATATATATATATATATATATATATATATATATATATATATATATATATATATATATATATATATCATCCAACCCTGTGTTGCCCCATGAAGAGCGTAGGAGTCCGGGGCTAAGCAAGTTGGTCCTGACATTTAAGATGAGGGTAACCTGAGTGGCATTACGTGAGCAATAAATTCCAACCAACCCTTGGATATAAACCTTCAATGGCTCAATCCAATTGGAGCACCTTAATTACACACTAAACCACCAAGCCCAAAAATTTGGTCATATGATTACCACCCAGCGTGGTAAACAGTTTCTTGGTGTACAGGAAACCATTTGGCTTGTCACTCAGTGTGCAGTCACCCGGCAGAAGGAGGAAAGAATGAAGGGAAGAAACAAGAGGGAGTGTAAAGTCACCTGTAGGCAGAAGGAAGAGGGAAGAGTGAAGCAAAGAAAGACAGAAGAGGAAGGAATGAAGGATGGAGGAGAGGAAAGGGCAGACATCCGAGAGCAGCACTACATCGAGTGAGTGGATGGTGAGCGTCCCCACCTACCACAAGCACTCCCACCTACCAAAATATCTATCTATCTATCTATCTATCCATCTATCCATCTGTCTATCTATCTATCTATCTATCTATCTATATAATGCTCGTCAGCGAAGAAGTGAAAGTGCAGCCATATTTTTCACCAACATTCGCGGCCTTACCACAAATTTAAACTCAGTTCATTTTTTCCTTCAGTCCATATCCCCTCTGGCCCTTTTCCTCACAGAACCACAAATCTCACCCTTTACTGATATATCCCCATTTTGTTTTCCCGGTTACCATCTCCTCACAAACTTCCGTAACAAGGGCGGCACCTGTTGTTATATCAAATCCCAATATGCAGTTGACACATTTAAACTTCATTTCATCCAGTTTTGATTATTCATCGTATAAACTAAATTGTCAAAATATTACCAAATATATTTGTGTAGTTTATCGCTCTCCCAATGCTTCTTCGGAACCCAGTGAATTTGATTCCATATCCACACAGTTGAGTAACCTCAACCTTGTCCTTAGCACCGAAATTACCATTTTGGGTGATTTTAACATACACAATGTTGAATGGTTATTGCATTCTGCCAGGATTGGGGATGCTGGTCTAGAGTGCGAGCTGTTTGCGGAATCGTTTAATCTCACCCGGCTGATAAAGCAACCAACCAGAATACCTGATAATCCTGACCATAATGCCCATCTCTTGGATTTATTCTTGACAAATAATCCAGATCAATACAGGATAGAGGTACTGTCACCACTTGGATCCTCTGACCACAGTTTCATCAAAGCCTCATTAGTTAACCCCCCCACACCTCTCCGTTCTGAACCTGTCAGGGTGACCCGATGGCACTTTGATAGGGCAGACTGGGATGGATTTAGAAATTATCTTGCTGATGTTCCATGGCAGTCTTTCTTCTCTAGTGATCCCAGTTCTACCCAGTCCCACATTTGCGACTTAATACTAGCTGGTATGGCTTTATTCATACCAAGTCAACAGTTCACCAAAAGATCGAACTCTCCAAAATGGTTTGATGGCAACTGTGGCAGAGCAACAGCCCAGAAATCATTTGCATATAACTCTTACATAAAATCAAGAACATCCGAATCACTCTCTCAGTTTAAAATCGCTAGAAATCATGCAAAAGCTGTAATAAATCCAGCTAAATCAAACTTTCTTCAAAAGCAAGCATCAAAACTACTTAACAACCCTAATGACAATAGAATATTCTGGTCAACTCTTAATTCCTTCAATAATAACTTTAACAAGTCATCTTCCATTCCCCCACTAAAATCTTCAGATGGCAACATTACAAATGTCGCGCGGGGGAAAGCGGATATTTTTGCCAGTACACTTGCCAGAAGCTCTACTGTAGACAATACCAGCCAGAATGTCCCAGTACTAGAACTTGACTCTCCTGAAATTGCCCCACTTAATATATAGACAAGATACATAAAATCCATCCTAGACAGTTTACCCACCAACAAAGCTCCAGGCCCAGATGGAATTCCGCCAATTGTTTTGAAAAAGTGTTCCCCTGAACTTGCCTCTGTTAAATTATTCAGACTATGCATACGTACTTCTTCATTCCCTAATTCATGGAAAGAAGCCAATATCCACCCAATTCCGAAGAAAGGAAGCTCCTCTGACCCCTCTGATTACAGACAAATAGCTGTCACATCTTCTCTTGGTAAGGTATTTGAAACTTTAATTAATAAGCACATTGTTAAACATCTTGAATCCAACAACTTAATTAGTGACAGACAATATGGTTTTCGCCACGAAAGATCCACCATTAACATACTCAATCTTCTAATTCATACCATCCATCAATCAATTGATCTACATGGAGAAACTCATACAGTAGCCCTGGATATTTCTAAAGCTTTTGATAGAGTATGGCACTGTTCCCTGCTGTCCAAACTCCCTTGCTACGGACTAACTTTTTTGTTCCTTCGATTTCTTCATATCTTAGTGACAGGAAAATAAGAGTAAAAGTAGATGATGTATATTCCAATTTTCACTCAATTAACGCCGGCGTGCTGCAGGGGTCAGTTCTGGCGCCAACCCTATTCCTGGTTCATATTAATGATCTCTTATCTGTCACCCACAATCCCATCTGCTCATACGGAGATGACTCAACACTACATAGTTCATTCACACTCAGACACCCATTTACAAAGTCTAATATCTCTACCTCTCAACTCAATACAGCCATCTCCATAAATCAAGATCTATCTACGATCAGTGAATGGGGACAAAACAACCTTGTCTCATTTAATGCTAGTAAAACTAAATATATACAATTTACTAATAGACAGATATTGCCAGATTTGTACCTTACCTTCAATGCTGATAATACTCCCATCTTCAAAAGTACTGAAATTCTTGGCGCGTCTCACTTAACAATATCCTCAGCTGGACCTCTCATGTCAGATCACTTGCTAAAACCTCCTCAAAAAAACTTGGATTATTGAACAGAATCCGTAACTTCTTCGCTGATGAGCAGTTAGCTATAATTTATAAGAGTCATGTGCGCTCTCAGCTTGAATATTGCTCACCCTTGTGGGATGGTTGTGGAGAGGTTGCATTAAGACAACTAGACAAAATTTAGAACAAAGCTTTTAGAATTATTAACAACCCTGCCATTACAAATAAACTACCTCCCCTTCAAGTAAGAAGGAATGTTGCATCCCTTGCATTATTTTACAGATATTTTTTTGGCAAATGCTCAGACGAAGTTGCGTCCATGGTGCCACCTCTCCATGCCTTCCCTCGTGCTACACGGGCATCTGGTAGCGCTCATGACTGGAATGTCACTCAGCCACATTGCAGAATATCTGCCTATCAGAATTCTCTCATTCCCCGAACTGCATCTCTCTGGAACTCGCTTCCCCAGAGTTGTTTCCCTCCAAATTTCAACCCACAGCTGTTCAGGTCTAACTGTTACAGATATTTTATGAATAGAGGACGCCAGTAATCTGGTGTATGGACTATTTTTTTTTTTTATTCATTTGTTTTTACTTCCTCCATTCTGTTATTAAAAAAAAAAAAATCATCATCATTAGCCGTTTGAGCATCCACTGCAGGACCGGCCTATCCCGACCGAAGTAGGGACGACACAGCCTATCCATCTCCACCAAGTGGCTTAGGCTGTCTGGAAGTTATTGTATGTAGGATGAGAAGTGCTTGTAAGTGTGACTGTAGCATTGGAGAGGGTTTGGGTGTGTGTGTCGGCTGTGAACCAAGTGTAGTTGGCCCGCGCAATCCGACTGGGTGCAAGCATGCTTTATGGTATGTGCTGCTGGCTCAACCACAGCATCCCTTATGTCTGCCAAAGCAGTACGTGGCCAGGAGAACACTCCCAAAGTTTATTATCCTGGTGGGGCGAGAAACTCTGTTTCACCAGTGTACGAAAACTCACACACGACCACTGTACCATAGAGTCTCCATATATATATATATATATATATATATATATATATATATATATATATATATACACACACAGTATATATGCAGTCCTAACGGGCCCAGGTTCGAATCCCGGCTGGGGCAGGGAACAGTTTAAGGATTTGAATTTCATTAAATCAGACTTTACTGATCTACCAGAAGACCCGCCGACATGTCGTAAAAATACCCCTGCTAATACCAATACACCAGTCCTGTGTGAGACAGCCCTGGCATGTATTCAGTATGGACGGTGGGTGTTAGCGCCGAAGTGGTGACATATAGAGGTGTATGGTATGTATGAGGACTGCTGGGCCTTAATAGCAGGCTGTGAAGCCTATTGCCCAGAGTCGGACACATAAATATATATATATATATATATATATATCAGAGACAGAGACACAGACACCACTCACATGGCAGGCTCCTTTGCCTCCCTCGTCCACACCAGCGCAGATCATGTTGGCAGTAATCTTATTTCCGAGCCTCCCTGGCACACTCTGCGTTGGTCATCGTGTTTGCCTT
>NC_137044.1:39205333-39250333 GCF_032717465.1 Coenobita brevimanus
AGCATTAAAATATGATGCGAGTCACGAAGAAGTGCGGTAACAAGGATGTACAGCCACAGCATTGTCTTTCTGCCACCGAACTTCGTGAAATAAGCCTTGAAAGACAGACAGCCTGGACCATCAGTCAATCAAATAAGTTTCGTAACACCCATGCTGTAGCGATTTATTCTTCCTATAACACCTTACCATTGTCTTGTTTAGTAATAGCATACACAGTACATCTAATTATGGCTTGTAAATATCTATACATAAATACATTGGACAAGCGTATACATTGCTAAGTGTACTAGTAGTAATTCTAGATGTTAAGAGTATGTATGTTATTGTGTGTGTGTGTGTGTGTGTGTGTGTGTGTGTGTGTTGATGTGCGTTTATGTGTATTGTGCATGTTTAGTATGTGTGTGTAATGTATAGGTGATTTGTAAGTGTGTGTGTGTGTGTGTGTGTGTGTGCTGTGAGGGTAGTGAAGTAATAAGTGCCAGTATACACACGTGTGATAATTAACTCCCTGTGTGTGTGTGTGTGTGTGTGTGTGTGTGTGTGTGTGTGTATGCTGTGAGGGTAGTGAAGTAATAAGTGCCAGTATACACACGTGTGATAATTAACTCCCTGTGTGTGTGTGTGTGTGTGTGTGTGTGTGTGTGTGTGTGTGTGTGTGCTGTGAGGGTAGTGAAGTAATAAGTGCCAGTATACACACGTGTGATAATTAACTCCCTGTGTGTGTGTGTGTGTGTGTGTGTGTGTGTATGCTGTGAGGGTAGTGAAGTAATAAGTGCCAATATACACGCGTGTGATAATTAACTCCATGTGTGTGTGTGTGTGTGTGTGTGTGTGTGTGTGTATGCTGTGAGGGTAGTGAAGTAATAAGTGCCAGTATACACGCGTGTGATAATTAACTCCCTGTGTGTGTGTGTGTGTGTGTGTGTGTGTGTGTGTGTATGCTGTGAGGGTAGTGAAGTAATAAGTGCCAATATACACGCGTGTGATAATTAACTCCATGTGTGTGTGTGTGTGTGTGTGTGTGTGTGTGTGTATGCTGTGAGGGTAGTGAAGTAATAAGTGCCAGTATACACGCGTGTGTGTGTGTGTGTGTGTGTGTGTATGCTGTGAGGGTAGTGAAGTAATAAGTGCCAGTATACACGCGTGTGATAATTAACTCCATGTGTGTGTGTGTGTGTGTGTGTGTGTGTGTGTGTGCTGTGTGCTGTGAGGGTAGTGAAGTAATAAGTGCCAGTATACACGCGTGTGATAATTAACTCCATGTGTGTGTGTGTGTGTGTGTGTGTGTGTGTGTGTGTGTGTGTGCTGTGAGGGTAGTGAAGTAATAAGTGCCAGTATACACACGTGTGATAATTAACTCACTGTGTGTGTGTGTGTGTGTGTGTGTGTGTGTGTGTGTGTGTGTGTGTGTGTATGCTGTGAGGGTAGTGAAGTAATAAGTGCCAGTATACACGCGTGTGATAATTAACTCCATGTGTGTGTGTGTGTGTGTGTGTGTGTGTGTGTGTGTGTATGCTGTGAGGGTAGTGAAGTAATAAGTGCCAGTATACACGCGTGTGATAATTAACTCCCTGTGTGTGTGTGTGTGTGTGTGTGTGTGTGTGCTGTGAGGGTAGTGTAGTAATAAGTGCCAGTATACACGCATGTGATAATTAACTCCATGTTTAATTAATAGGTATACATGCTTATTTCCTCTGTCTCATTTCAGCACACTCACTGCCATCCCCACGCCCACACCAGCAGCATGAGCCGTCTCCGCAACACACAAGGACCTGCAGGTGAGTTGGCAGTGTATTAAAGGCACACACACACACACACACACACACACACACACACACACACACACACAATACATGTCCTAATCCTGCAGCATCACAAACACTTCATCACTTCAATCCTCTCAAACACCACCATTTTTACTCTTTCTCATATTTACTTTCAGATTTTGTTTCTTACACACACACACACACACACACACACACACACACACACACATCATCATCATCATCATCATCATCATCATCATCATCATCCAGGTGTAAAATCATGAGTACTTAGCTAAGATGGCATAGTAGGATTCGTAACACCCATCCTTTAGCGATTTATTCTACCTATATGACCTTAACATTGTCTTGTTTATTAATTATATGGTTTTGATATAAATATAGTTTACATCAGTAACATGCATAAAGATACTGAGGTTTGTTTTTCCTTCCTCCGTTCTGTTAAAAAAAAAAAAAAAAAAAAAAAAAGTTGCCAAGGTAGAGGTGTTACGAAATAAAAGCCAGTTGGAGTACCACTGTGAGTCTGCGTTGCCATGGAGACCATAGGCTTTCCCGCCAGGAGGACAGTCCGTGTCATCAATTCTTCCGGAGGGGGGGGGGGAACTTCCGTGGGAGTTATTTTCAGTAATTCAGTTGTAAAGTTCTCTGGCTGCATTTAGCGGTTCTTTGTAAAGGGTAACGGCAAGGAATCTAGCGGTGTTATAAACATTCTTATAAAGGTTCAGGAATATTGTACATGTATTTCTATGAAGCATGATTATGTATAATGTGTTATCTGATATCTCAGAAAAATAAGTCATTATTTCTAATAAGCCCAGATTAAAATCGAAAGCATTTGGTCAGAAAATATATCATATTGTATATAACGAACAGCACATCAGAAGGGACACTTTGGCCATTTTGGCCTTATCTGTTCAATCACCCTATAGATTATCCAGATTCCACCCCCCCCCACCCATTTAGGAACCCCTGTGAGAGAGAGAGAGAGAGAGAGAGAGCAGCGTCCCCCTTCTCTCCTCGGTGGCCTACATAAAACTGACGATATTTCCTCAATTATAACTTCCATGTGTGTTTGTTTGGTACAGGCGAGTGGGTACAGGGTCATTACAACACTGGCATCATTTATGTATCGCGTTTATACCTAAATAAGTATATTAAAGGCAAAAGTATTGGTGTTACAGTGGTGCCAAGTTAAACAGCAATACTGTCATCCCACATCGGTCTGACAAGCAAAGGAAAGCAACTCAGGTTTGTGGTTCAAGGGATATTGAAGGCTTATATTGTCAGAGTAATGCGTCAAACATTGAATAATTATGTTACTGTCTTTACCACTAAGCCACTTATGTCGTAAATCAAGCACACACTCCCAAAACAGCAAATATTTTTAATGTGCAGTTGAGTCTGCGTTGCCATGGAAACCACTCGTTTTCCCGCCAACAGAGCGACGCCCTGTCATCCTGTCTCTTCGGTGGCCAACATAAAAATGACGATATTTCCATTATTTTATCTTTTTCGGCTGTTTCTTTGGGGCAGGAGGGTGGGTGTATGGATAGTACAATACTTACACCACTTATTTATTGCAGTCGTTGAGGATAAAGATTATTTACAGCAAAATAATATGCTACACAGTGTTCTCAAGTATAATAAGACCAGTAGCCTGCCGAGTCAATCTTAACTCATAGCAAAATTACTGAGGCTTCTTGTTTTTAGTCAGCTTAGGGTTCATGAAAGTTTAATATTTTCAATAACGACTATTTTTATGCCATTTCCCTTAATTGTATAACTACTCCTATTATAATAAAATCAAATTTGGTAAATGGCCAGCACACCTGGATCTGGGAACTGCGTGGTGTTGTGAGACCTCGAGGTGTTGGTTGAACTGACAAATGTCTTTGGTCGAGCTGATTCATTGATTCAGTTCAACGAGGTTAGATAACCTGCGTGTTTGAACTACACTCTCCTATGACTTTATTTTCACACACACAGCCACAACAGCACATCAGTACGGTTAATTACCATATATTATCAGCGACAAACACCTCAAGCAGCGTTACAAAACAACCCCTGTTGTGGATCTTGCTGCTGAAATTATGAAGCTAGAATCTGCAGTCTTTGGCATCCATGTTGGGCCAGGGAGACCAACGCAACACAGAAATTACAAGAGTGATATCTTGGCGATTTCTTTCATTTAAGAGATAATTTTGTGCTATTGCTTGTATAGGCCAAGAGGCCAGTGTGTACCATCTTCAGGCGGACTACCAGCCTCCAGAATGACCTAATAATGATACAAGAGACAAACTTAGATCAGCCAATTAGTTACTTGCAAGGGTTTCTCTTCTTAGTGTTACTTGACACTCTCACCAACAACACCCTAAAAATGACGTCAGAATTAAACTAATTTTACCTTAGCGCCGTTGATCTATTTTGTATTATTCTTATCAACTGATGTGACTGAGAAACTTGCCAATTTGGGTGTAGTTATGTAGTGAAGTTAAGGCAGACATCAAGTGCACATTAGCACCACATTAGCTGACGTGACACATTAAGTTCTAACAAAATATGACGTAATATTCATAACATTTCTCACCTTTACCTGTGTACAGGAGCCTTTTGTTTTCACTGGTATATCCCCCAAACACTTCACCACCAAACCAGGCTGAATATTTAGCTGGAAATACCTCCATACAAACCGATTTCTGATACCGATTTACTTCCGTAAAGGAATATTTATCGTAAGAAATGGTTAAGATCATTTACGACTACGGTGCTACAGCCATGGCAGCCTCGCATCACCCCACACAGTTGCCAGATCACAGGGTGTCTCCGGAAGTTGCATGTCAGTAATTCAGTTAACAGAGAGACACGAATATCTCACAGAATGGTTTTGAATTATGACCGCTAAGACAGCAAGGACGAAATATGTAAGAGAAACTAGCAGTCTTTATAATATTCCTTTAATCTGGAACCGACATCAGAGGCCAAGGGTACTTTTACTGTTGGTAACATTGGTATGCACATCATTTTAGCTTTAAATACAATTATTCGACTATACAGGCGAGAACTAAGCTATGTCGGTATTGTAATATCGGTACAGCCACCCGTCTGCACCAAGGAAACAGTCCTACGCGATAAAGCAGTGGAAATATCGTCATTTTTATGTCGGCCACCGAGGCCAGAGGGTGGCTGGGAAGTAGCTCTGTGGACGGGGATACAAATGGTCGCCATGGCAACGCAGACGCTGGACTGTACCATTGCTATACAGTTTCTCTAGTGATTAATTCTGCACGTATTTGCTTGTATGATATCGATACAAATGGTTCCAGTATCAGAATGATATTAATGTCATGGAAGAGAATAATGGGCTGAAATACGAGAAATATATTGCTAAGGAAGAGGTGCGAGGGAAGAGGGCGGGTGTAGGTGGGAGTGGAAAGGTGTAGGGTTTTTTTAGTCGGTGTTGGATGGTGTAGGTAAGAGTGGGTGTGTGTAGGTTGGTGAGGTTTAGTGTGAGTGGTTATGCAGTAAATGGGTGTAGGTAGTTGTGGGTGAGTTTAGGAGGGTGTAGGTGGTATCTGTTAAGTGTACGTAACTATGATACGGTGTTGGTGGGACTGAGTGGGTGTGGGCAATTGTGGGTGACTCAGGTTGCAATTGGATGAGTGGGGATGCATATACGGCAAGTGGGCGTGGATGGCTATTATGTCGGTGTGGTTGTGTGCAGGTGATGGCCCCACCTTGCCCCCCAGATTAGGACATGGCCCCACCTTGCCCGCCAGATTAGGACATGGCCCCACCTTGCCCGCCAGATTAGGACATGGCCCCACCTTGCCTCCCCTCCCCCAGAGATTAGGACTTGGCCCCACATTGCCCCCCCCCAAGAGATTAGGACTTGGTCCTACCTTGCCCCCCAAATTAGGACATGGCCCCACCTTACCCCCCAGATTAGGACCTGACCCCACCTTGCCCCCCCTCCCAAGATTAGAAATTGGCCCCACCTTGCCCCCCAGATTAGAACTTGGCCCCACCTTGCCCCCCAGATTAGGACATGGCCCCACCTTGCCCCCCAGATTAGGACATGGCCCCACCTTGCCCCCCAGATTAGGACATGGCCCCACCTTGGCCCCCAGATTAGGACATGGCCCCACCTTGCCCCCCAGATTAGGACATGGCCCCACCTTGGCCCCCAGATTAGGACATGGCCCCACCTTGGCCCCCAGATTAGGACATGGCCCCACCTTGCCCCCCAGATTAGGACATGGCCCCACCTTGCCCCCCAGATTAGGACATGGCCCCACCTTGCCCCCTAGATTAAGACATGGCCCCACCTTGACCCCCAGATTAGGACATGGCCCCACCTTGACCCCCAGATTAGGACATGGCCCCACCTTGACCCCCAGATTAGGACATGACCCCACCTTGACCCCCCCAAGATTAGGACTTGACCCCACCGTGACCCTCCTAACTGTGATGACCTGCTACGCCACTGGTCTGACGCTGCATACTGTCAGCAGTGGCCTCAGCTAAACGCCTTTCGGAAGCTTTTGTCCCTACTCAGTAACGACCCTGCTTCCCACGGCTCACCACCTCCCTCTCATCAGTTCTCTCGCATCTTATCTCTCCATCTCGTTCTCACTCTTCTTTTCATTTTTTCCCCAACCACCTCGCTTCAGTACACTCCTAGTCAGTTTGTCATTTATACTTTGTACTTGGACTCCCTCTCCTTCGTCCCCCAAACACCCCACTCTGTAAACACGCCTACACTCACCCACTCCCAACTGCACCCAGCCATACCCAGCATTCCTCACCCATACCCACCTACAGCCTATAACTACCCACACCAACCTACCTCCACCTATGCCCTCCCACACTAACCTACACCCCCCATACTAACCTACACCTACCTTCATCCATCTACACTCCCTACACGCGTCCATATGCAACTATACCCAGCTACACACATTTACACCTACCTACACCAATTCACACCAATCTGCATCCACCCACGACCACCAACAACCACTCACACTTACCCACAAACACCCACATCCATCAACGCCGATCCCAGCACTCCTGCACCCACTCACACCCATCTACCATCACCCACACTGACATACACCCATCAGCTCCCATCTACACCTACCCCTACCCACACACTCCCAAAACAGCAAATATTTTTAATGTGCCAGTTGAGTCTGCGTTGCCATGGAAACCACTCGTTTTCCCGCCAACAGAGCGACCTCCCTGTCATCCTGTCTCCTCGGTGGCCAACATAAAAATGACGATATTTCCATTATTTTATCTTTTACGGCTGTTTCTTTGGGGCAGGAGGGTGGGTGTATGGATAGTACAATACTTACACCACTTATTTATTGCAGACGTTGAGGATAAAGATTATTTACAGCAAAATAATATGCTACACAGTGTTCTCAAGTATAATAAGACCAGTAGCCTGCCGAGTCAATCTTAACTCATAGCAAAATTACTGAGGCTTCTTGTTTTTAGTCAACTTAGGGTTCATGAAAGTTTAATATTTTCAATAACGACTATTTTTATGCCATTTCCCTTAATTGTATAACTACTCCTATTATAATAAAATCAAATTTGGTAAATGGCCAGCACACCTGGATCTGGGAACTGCGTGGTGTTGTGAGACCTCGAGGTGTTGGTTGAACTGACAAATGTCTTTGGTCGAGCTGATTCATTGATTCAGTTCAACGAGGTTAGATAACCTGCGTGTTTGAACTACACTCTCCTATGACTTTATTTTCACACACACAGCCACAACAGCACATCAGTACGGTTAATTACCATATATTATCAGCGACAAACACCTCAAGCAGCGTTAAAAAACAACCCCTGTTGTGGATCTTGCTGCTGAAATTATGAAGCTAGAATCTGCAGTCTTTGGCATCCATGTTGGGCCAGGGAGACCAACGCAACACAGAAATTACAAGAGTGATATCTTGGCGATTTCTTTCATTTAAGAGATAATTTTGTGCTATTGCTTATATAGGCCAAGAGGCCAGTGTGTACCATCTTCAGGCGGACTACCAGCCTCCAGAATGACCTAATAATGATACAAGAGACAAACTTAGATCAGCCAATTAGTTACTTGCAAGGGTTTCTCTTCTTAGTGTTACAACTTGACACTCTCACCAACAACACCCTAAAAATGACGTCAGAATTAAACTAATTTTACCTTAGCGCCGTTGATCTATTTTGTATTATTCTTATCAACTGATGTGACTGAGAAACTTGCCAATTTGGGTGTAGTTATGTAGTGAAGTTAAGGCAGACATCAAGTGCACATTAGCACCACATTAGCTGACGTGACACATTAAGTTCTAACAAAATATGACGTAATATTCATAACATTTCTCACCTTTACCTGTGTACAGGAGCCTTTTGTTTTCACTGGTATATCCCCCAAACACTTCACCACCAAACCAGGCTGAATATTTAGCTGGAAATACCTCCATACACACCGATTTCTGATACCGATTTACTTCCGTAAAGGAATATTTATCGTAAGAAATGGTTAAGATCATTTACGACTACGGTGCTACAGCCATGGCAGCCTCGCATCACCCCACACAGTTGCCAGATCACAGGGTGTCTCCGGAAGTTGCATGTCAGTAATTCAGTTAACAGAGAGACACGAATATCTCACAGAATGGTTTTGAATTATGACCGCTAAGACAGCAAGGACGAAATATGTAAGAGAAACTAACAGTCTTTATAATATTCCTTTAATCTGGAACCGACATCAGAGGCCAAGGGTACTTTTACTGTTGGTAACATTGGTATGCACATCATTTTAGCTTTAAATACAATTATTCGACTATACAGGCGAGAACTAAGCTATGTCGGTATTGTAATATCGGTACAGCCACCCGTCTGCACCAAGGAAACAGTCCTACGCGATAAAGCAGTGGAAATATCGTCATTTTTATGTCGGCCACCGAGGCAGAGGGTGGGTGGGAAGTCGCTCCAGTGGAAGGGGAAACAGATGGTCGCCATGGCAACGCAGACGCTGGACTGTACCATTGCTATACAGTTTCTCTAGTGATTAATTCTGCACGTATTTGCTTGTATGATATCGGTACAAATGGTTCCAGTATCAGAATGATATTAATGTCATGGAAGAGAATAATGAGCAGAAATACGAGAAATATATTGCTAAGGAACAGAAGCGAGGGAAGAGGGTGGGTGTAAGTGGGTGCAGGTGGGAGTGGACAGGTGTAGGGTTTTTTAAGACTGGACTACCTGTTGACCAAGTCTGGATTTTAGCCTGAGAATAATAATAAAATAAAGGAGATATACCACAGGAAATATAGTCACCGCGGCATTGATGGCAAAAGAGATCAATTACATAAAAAAGAAGGCTGGGACGTAACAGTGGAATAAGTCGCTGTGAAAAATGTTACGAAACCTGAGGGAAGACCTGCCCCAGTAACAAGTAAAAACATTTGAAGTTAGCAAGAGTAAAGTCAATGCTACGTTATAGTAGTACTTGTAGTATTTATCTTTAGTGATAGTAAAGTCAATGCTACGTTATAGTAGTACTTGTATTATTTATCTTTAGTGATAGTAAAGTCAATGCTACGTTATAGTAGTACTTGTATTATTTATCTTTAGTGATAGTAAAGTCAATGCTACGTTATAGTAGTACTTGTAGTATTTATCTTTAGTGATAGTAAAGTCAATGCTACGTTATAGTAGTACTTGTATTATTTATCTTTATCGATATCAGCTTACAGCAGCCTGGGTTGGACTCCCCTAACACTATATATTACTTGGCCTGTATCTCCTGGCATGCCTTTATCTGTGTCTACATCTATCTATGTCTAATTATCTATCTGTATCGCCACACGCTGGATTGCCGTCAGGGTTGGCCACAAACGCATTAGCCTCTGCCATCTGACTGACCTCTCTCCAGCTCACATATCCCCTTCTCGTCTGTATGCCATCCCTCCGTCTCATCCTGGGTCTGCCCTCCCTGTCCCTCCCGTGTCACCTTACTGACACACTCCTAGTCAGTGGCTTTTTCTCCATCCTTTCCACTTGGCCAAACCCTCTCAAAATCTATCTTTTCCTGTGCTTACCACCTCCACATCAACACCACCTCGCTCCTTCACTTCTCCTTTGTCTCTCTCACGTACTGGTGCTGTCAGATATTTTGTTACTATTTTCATATGACTTTATTTGCAGTATAATGTTAAGGTGTACATTGTGTGTGTGTGTGTGTGTGTGTGTGTGTGTGTGTGTGTGTGTGTGTATGTGTTTGTGTGTGTGTGTGTGTGTGTGTGTGTGTGTGTGTGTGTGTGTGTGTGTGTATGTGTTTGTGTGTGTGTGTGTGTGTGTGTGTGTGTGTGTGTGTGTGTGTGTGTGTGCTGGTAGGACGAGTCAGGTAACAAAATACATGATGAGGTATAAACAGCATGCAGTAGGATGTTAATGTGTGTGTGTGTGTGTGTCCAAATAATGGGTATTTAATTTACTATTGCCTCATTTCAGCACCGCCACTGCCACACCCACGGCCACACCAGCAGACTGAGCCCCTCCGCAACACAAGACACCTCCAGGTGAGTTGCCTCCTTCCTCCTCAGTGCCAACCTCCAAATCCTTATCCTACCCACTCTCAGTGCCAACCTCCTCCTCATCCTAATCCTACCCTCTCAGTGCCAATCCTCCAAATCCTTATCCTTCCTCCACTCAGTGCCAACCTCCTAATCCAACCCACCCTCTCAGTGCCAACCTCCTCCTCCTCCTCTCCCTCAGTGACAACCTCCTCCTAATCCTAATCCTACCCTCTCAGTGCCAACCTCCTCCTAATCCTTCCCCCCTCAGTGTCAACCTTCACCTAATCCTACCCCCGTCAGTGCCAACCTCCTCCTAATCCTACCCCCCTTCAGTGCCAACCTCCTCCTTATCCTACTTCCCTCAGTGCCAACCTCCTCCTCCTCATCCTACCCCCCTCTCAGTGCCAACCTCCTCCTCATCCTAATCCTACCCCCTCAGTGCCAACCTCCTCCTCCTCCTCCTCTCCCTCAGTGCCAACCTCCTCCTCTTCTTCTCCCTCAGTGCCAACCTCCTCCTCCTCCTCCTCTCCCTCAGTGCCAACCTCCTCCTCCTCCTCCTCCTCCTCCTCTTCCTCCACCTCTCAATGCCAACTTCCTCCCCCCCTCCCCCTTCTCTTCTTCCCCCCTTCCCCATCTCCTCCTCCTCCTTCCCCCTTCTCCTCATCTCTCCTCTCTCTCAGTGCCAGCCTCCTCCTCCAGTGCCAGCCTCCTCGTCGTTCCATCCCCTCCTCCTCCTCATCCTCCTCCTCCTCCTCATCATCATCATCATCATCATCACCCCCTCCGTCTCTTCCTTCCCTCTTCTCCTTCACCTTGTCATCATACTCCCCCCTTCTCACCTCCCCCTCACCCACTCATCCTCTTCCCCCACCCCCTCATCTTTCTCTTCCCCCATCCCCCTCCTCCTCATCCCCCTCATCCTCTCCCCCACCCCCTCTTCCTCATCCTCAACTCCCTCTTCCTCCTCCTCTCCCCACCACCCCTCCTCCTCCTCCTCCTCTTCTCCCTAACCCCCCCTCATCCTCATCCTCTCCCCCACCCCCCTCATTCTTATCCTCCTCTTCCCCCTCCCCTGCATCATCATCCTCTCCCCCACCCTGTTCATCCTCCTCCTTTTCCCCCCACCCCCCTCATCATCATCATCCTCTTCCCCCACCCCCTCATCTCTCCCCCACCCCCTCATCCCCTCCCCCACCCCCTCATCCTCTCCCCCACCCCCTCATCCTCTCCCCCATCCCCCTCCTCCTCTCCCCACCCCCCTCCTCCTTCTCCTCCTCTCCCCATCCCCTCATCCTCCTCCCCTTCTGCCCCTCGTCCCCCTTCCTCTTCCACCCCTAAAACTCCTCCCCTCTCCTCCCCCTCCTCATCCTCCTCCCCTCTCCTCCCCCTCCTCATCTTCCTCCTCCTCCTCCTCCTCCTCCTCCTCCTCCTCCCCCTCTCCTCAGTTCCAACCTCCTCCTCCTCCTCTCCCTCAGTGCCAACCTTCTCCTCCTCTCCCTCAGTGCCAACCTTCCTCCTCCCCTCTCCTCCCCCTCCTCATCCCCTCTCCTCCCCCTCCTCATCCTCCTCCCCTCTCCTCCCCCTCCTCATCCTCCTCCCCTCTCCTCCTCTCCTCCTCTCCCTCAGTGCCAACCTCCTCCTCCTCTCCCTCAGTGCCAACCTCCTCCTCCTTTCCCTCAGTGCCATCCTCCTCCTCATCTCCTCTCCTCCCCCTTCTAATTCCCTCTCCTCCCCTTCCTCCTCCTCCCCTCTCCTCCCCCTCCTCATCTCCTCTCCTCCCCCTCCTAATCCCCTTTCCGTCCCCTCCTCCTCATCCCCTCTCGTCTCCCTCCTCATCTCCTCTCTGTCCCCTTTTCCTCCCCGTCATCCTCACTCCTCCCCCTCATCCCCCCTCCTTCTTGTCCCCTCCCTTCCCCCTCATCCTCATCCCCCTCCTAATCCTCTTCCCCCTCCTAATCTTTGCCCCCTCCTAATCTTCTTCCCCCTCCTAATCTCCTCGTCCTTCTTCCTTCTTCTCCTCCTCTTCCTCCTCGTCCACATCATCGGCCTGAAGAGCCCATGATGTCATATGTATTCTATTCCAGCTTTTCCACTCGGTTTTATGTTTTTTTTTTTTTTTTTTATGTAGTATTTTTTCAATAATATTTTCGCCAGTGCAAAGAAAGTCGTCTTGTGTGTGTTTTAATTCCAAAATATGGGAGAGCGAAAAAAAAATTTGGTGAGCTGCGGGATTGAGCAATAGGGCATCATAAGGCCCGGGTGTTGAGCAGTGGTACAAGCTTGCAATTGTTGCCACCAGGTGGCAGCACCAGTCTTGTCAGGAACAGCAAAACATAAGACCCCTTCCCTGTGCAACCAAAAATACTGTAGTTCAAAGGATGACCAATAGATGGCAGCACTAACAATGTCTGGTGCTGCCATCTATTGGTCATTCTTTGAACTATCTTTGGTTGCACAGGGAAGGGGTCTTATGTTTTGCTGTTCCTGACAAGACTGGTGCTGCCATCTGGTGGGAAATATGTGAACTAACCAGTGGTGCCATCTGGTGGGAAATATGTGAACTAACCAGTGGTGCCATGTGGTAGAAAATATGTGAACTAATTGTACCAGTGGTGAACACCAAGGCGTCATTCCGCCCTGTTCATCCCTGGGCCTGGTAAGTATTGTCTTGTACACTACTACAGAGGATACAGGAAACAGGGTAGGTAGTATTGCCACCACTTTATTTTGTACTCCAGTGTTACACACGTTACATTCAAGGTACATTGTATATGAGGTTCAGGGCTGTGAAAAAGCATGTAAATAATGAAGGGAAAATGTTAATGGAGAGAGAGAGTCAGGGAGGGGGGGGGGGTTCTTTTCACAATTCCTAACCCATAAAAAAAGTAAAGCTGCTTCTGTGGACTCCGCCACGCCATATCAAAATATCAGACGGGATGGTTGTAGTGGTGGTAGTAGTAGTAGTTCTAGTCACAAGTTCAGCTGAAATGTTAACCCAGTGGACTGCAGGCTAAAATTGTGTAACTTGTTTCTCTGGCCAATCTCGATAATGTTAAAGGGAAGACGAAATGGCTAGGAGAAGGGGGGGGGGGATGATAATGAGGAGGATGACGGGGGTATGGGATATGGGCAGGACATCTGAGGCAAGTTAGTGATAAATTACTGGTGATGGATGGGAAAATAATAATAACCATTACACAATAATTCCAGCCTGCAGTCCACTGGGTTCACATTTCAGATGAACTACTACTACTACCACTACTACTACCACTACTACTAAACCATCCATCTTTATGTGGCTTGGGTCAGTGCACGGAAAGCATTTTGCATTTTTTCTGGGCCATAAATTGAGGAAAGAATCCCTCCCCCCCAACCGGTAACGCTCTCTGTGACATCCCATCTCCCCTTATCACACCTGTCTCCCCTTAATACTCTCTCTTCTTATATGTACCCCCTCTCCCCTTATATGTACATTCCCCCCCCCTCTCTCTCTCTCTCTCTCTCTCTCTCACACACACATCCCATCTTTCCTCATATGTACCCTCTCTCTCTCTCTCATATTCCTTTATAATACATCTCCCCTTTAACACACACACACACACATCCCATTTCCCCTTGTTAATTTTGTACCCTTCTGTCCTCTCTCTCTCACACACACACACACACACGCACACGCACACATCCCATTTCCCCTTGTTGTTTGCACCCCTCTCTCTCTCTCAAACACACACACACACACACAACCCCATCCTATCTCCCCTTCTATTTACCCTGCCTCCCTCTCCTGCATAAGGTGTAGGGGGTAAACTTTGAACATACGGTAAGGGTCTGACTAAACAATGTGTGGGGCAGCTGTGTACTGTTTCTACAATTTGTAATACTAAAGATGCCACTGCAATATACTGGTAATTATTTGGCCTCAAAATATACAGTATATATATTCTTGAGTGTAAAATCTGTAAGTTTTGATGTCTTTCCCTATGCTGCTGCTGTTATTATTTTGCTGCCAGCTTGAGTAGTGGCACCTTTAGTGTTACATTATACACTAATACTGACATTATACAGTGATACAGACCAATGTTATAACTGACTGACAATACCAACATCACACAGGGCTGTACTCCACAGTACTTAGCACAAGAATGAAAGACTGAAATTTAGGCCAAGTTAAGGTAAAAGGGGTATTGACAGGCAACTGAAACAAGATTTTTAAAATGTACATATAAGAGTTTATTTTTACAAAATGACATTCATTTACTATACATACAGTATATGGTACATGGATATACTCTCTTCACCTTAACTTGGCCCAATTTTCATAATTCTGTAGCACAATTTCTTGTAGTTCAATGCCAGAAACACATCATTTTCATAGCACTTCCTCATGTCTAGCACAATATTCCAGGTAATCTCGTTACAACTACTGTACAAAGAATTTTAGGCCAAGTTAGAGTAAAAATAATATAGTAATATTACTTGTGCATTCAGACAAACTATTATTCTGACATTCTTTGAAGCTTTTGTGGATCTATTTTATATTAACTTATTCAGGCCATCACAAGAAACTAATGGCAAACTGACTGGCTTTTGCAGTGTTGTCTGCAAAGGCAAACATTTTATGCCCCAAACTGAATGGCCTCTGTACAAGTTTAATGTGAAGTACAGTACTTAAAAGCTACTTTAATTTTTTGGCTGCATGCATCAGTCACTTAATATGAATTAACTGCTGGTAACAGCTTTAGAAAATTGTCCACCTGATGCAAAGTTTAATAGAAATTGACATAATGGAGCATTTAGAAAAAGGTCCACTGATCCAGCTCTACTCATGTGTGTCTAAGAAACATGTTAAGCTTTGAGCACATTTGTTCTTTTTATATGTATTACAGGCCTAACCTGGGATTAAAAAAAAAAAAAAATCTATTGCCAGACGCCTTAATCCCATACGGGGTGGCCACAAATCGCCTCCATGTCACCTTGTCCTCCGCCATTTCACTGCCCTGCTCCCAATTCACACACCCCTCTCTCATATACTTCTAAACCCCATCCCTCCATCTCATCCTCGGCCTCCCCCTCCACCTCACTCACATACATTCTCATCAGTCTCTCACCCTTCAATCTCTCCACATGGCCAAACCACCTCAGGGTGTTCCTCATAACGCTTCCTATCACATCCACATCCACACCACAACGCTCCTTTATATCCTCATTTGTCAGCCTGTCTCTCCATGTGACTCCACAGGCTCCTCTTAAATAACTCATTTCCACAGCTCTCTCTCTTGACTTGTGTCCTTCCAACAACGTCCAAGCTTCACTTCCATACGTTAGAGTTGGTATCACATTATGTCATGTAGTAACTTTTTCACTTCCATGCTCACTTCCCTGTTTCTTATCACTGCTTTCAAGGAACCAGCAACCTTTCTTCCTTGTTGCACCCTTTCAAGCACTTCACCCTCCAAACTTCCATCCTTACTCATCACACTGCCCAAGTACTTAAACGTACTCACATTTTCCATTTCCTCACCATCCAACCTCACAGTACATTCATTGTACTTCACCTCTCTCAAAGACCATCACTTTACTCTTCCCTACATTCACCTTTAGATTCCGTTTCTTACACACTCTCCCAAACCCATCCACAAAGCCTTGCAGCTCCCCTTCATCTTCACTCAATAACACAGTATCATCTGCAAACAACAGTACAAGGAGTTTTCAAACACTATCCTCTCTCACCAGGGCCACTCCAACATCCACTACCCTACCTTGTACCTCTTTTATTACCCCATCCATGTACAGATTGAACAACCATGGAGACATGACACATCCCTGTTTCAACCCAACTTTCAAAGAGAAAAATTCACTCAGTTCACCATCCATATGCACTGCAGCCTTCGCACCATCATACATACTCTTCACAGCATTCAACAACTTCCCATCTACTCCATATATTCTTAATACTTTCCACAATCCTTGTCTATCCACCCAGTCATATGCTTTCTCCAAATCCATGAAAGCCACATACAACTTCTTTCCCTTCTCTAGAAACTTTTCCACTAAAGACCTAAGAATGAATATCTGATCTACACAACCCCTTCCCTTCCTAAAGCCTCCCTGTTCTTCTCTAATTCCTCTGTTCTTTCTCTAACTCTGTCAATAAGTATCCTACCATACACTTTTCATGTTACACTAAGAAGACAAATGCCCCTATGATTACCACACACTTCTTTTTCCCCTTTTCCTTTGTACAAGGGAATAATTATACCTGACTTCCAATCCTCCGGGACTCTACCTTCCTCCCAGGCCAATCTGCACATCTTCCACATCCATTCTACTACTATCTCTCCCCCATGCTTCAGCATTTCACCACACACTCCATCAATTCCTGGGGCTTTCTCCAATTTGACTTTCTTCATTGCTTCCACAACTTCTATCCTACTGATTTCTTCCTGTCTTCTTACCTCCCTCCTTCTCCCAGCCATTCCCCAGCCACTTATACTCGCATTAATTCTATCCTCTATGTTCAACAATTCCTTAAAGTGTTCTCTCCAGCTGCTCACTTTTTCTCCCTTCTCCACTAGTAATCTACCATTTTTATCTTTCACTCCCCTGCTAACTTCACTTCCACCCTGTCTTACTCTTTTCACCTCTTTCCAGAACATTTTCTTACAGTCCCTCCACTTTACACTCAAATTCCTTCCAAATTCCTCATCCACTCTCTTCTTACTAATCTTTTCACCTCTCTCTTTCTTTCTACATATAACTCTCTCTTCCGCCTCTCAACTTCTTCCACGCCCCTATTTCTCATCCATTCATTGTATGCTTTCTTCTTTTGTGCCACAGCCTGTCTCACCTCTTCATTCCACCACGCTGTTCCTTGCACCTCCCTCCATCTTCTCTTCACCCCATACACCACATCACATGCTGCACATATTTCTTCTGTGAATATTTTGCACACACCTTCCACGTCCCCCATCTGCTCCAATTTATATTTACCCCCCAAAAAATGCAGCATTGATAGTCCTGCCCACACACAAAACCTTCAATTTAAAATGTCCTGTACATAATTATTATAGTCCATTTCAATCAATATACAACCATTTATATGTACAGCACACACCTACAGTACAGTAAGTGCATGACCACTGTCTGCCTATGGTCAATAAATAAAACTTCGGCAAGTGATGTTATGACGGATGATGGAAGCTGTGAGTTGCGGAGCTTGGACAGCAGGAACAGTGGATTGCTGCAGCCTGGTAGGGAGAGAGAAACTGTGTTACTAGAGTAATAAGCAAAATAACTGCTTAGGAAGAGATACAGTATTAGGAAGTTTCCATAACTGATGACAACATGGGACATAGTTTTTTGCCCCAGCCCAATCCTACATCAACCCAACTTTTTTTTTTTTTTTTTTTTAATCAGCACAATAAGAAATATTATCATGGTTGATGGGGGCGCTCACCATCCACTCACTCGATGTTGTGCTGCTCTAGGGTGACTGCCTATTCCTGTCTTCCTTCGTTCCTTTTCTGTCTTTCAATCCTTCATTCTTTCCTCTTCCTTCTGTCTATGGGTGATTCTACACTGAGTGACAAGCCAAATAGTTTCCTGTACACCAGGAAAACATTTACTATGCAGGGTGGAGCCTTTCTGTTTCTGGATCCTACCTAACCCAATCTCTTTTAGTGAAGTTAGTAAGTAAAGATGATTATTAAAAAAAATAATAAATAATCATCCATCCATCATCCAATCCTATGTTGTCCCATGAGGAGCATAGGAGCCCGGGGTTAGGCACGTTGGTCCTGACATTTAAGATGAGAGTGACCAGCCTCACTCATCCCTGAGTAGCATTACATAAGCATTAAACCCCAACCATCCCTTGGATATAAACCTGCACTGGATCAATCTGACTGAAGCACCTTAACTACTCACTAAACCCCCACGTACCATAATATGGTTATATGGTTACCACCCAGCATAGTAAATGGTTTCCTGGTGTACAGGAAACCATTTGGCTTGTCACTCAGTGTAGAGTTACCCACAGGCAGAAGGAAGAGGAAAGAATGAAGGAAAGAAAGACTGGGTGAGTGGCAGGATTGGGGGAGGGGGGGGGTGACTAAGGCCCATAGTCTCATCAGTTAAAGAAACTCCCTAGTATCTTTCCTAAATGATTATTCTGCTTATTACTCCTTACTATCCTCTTGTGTCATTTAAATCATTACAATACCTCCATACTCAGCATAAATGGCATACAAATTGATACTAACCAGCCCTATCCAAAAATAATTAGGTAAGGAAAAGATGCTAGGCAGCTTCCTTAACTGATAAGAATACAGAACTAGGAGTTATGCTGCTACAACACCAACTAATGGTATTTTGTGTCCTATTACACAGGCAGCTGGAGCTACTCAGTGCCAACGAGGCTACGGTTACCAGCCTCACTTGCCCACCCCTCAGATGAAACCATAACAGCCTCCATCCAGCTGGAGCACCTCAACCCACTAAACCACCAGCCAGGACAGCAAATGACATGGGATGTAGTAAACCATTTCACTTGTCACTCAGGGGCACTACATGAGAGAGAGACACTGCATCAAGGAGTCAGGAGGAGATGGGGACAACATCAAGCAGAGAGAGGAGGGATGGGGACTACAGCAAATAAGGAGGCAGGATGGGGGATGGGGACTACAAGTAGAGAGAGGGGATGGGGACTACAGCAAATAAGGGGGAGGGATGGGGACTACAGCAAATAAGGAGAAGGGATGGGGACTACAGCAAATAAGGAGGAGGGATGGGGACTACAGCAAATAAGAAGGAGGGATGGGGACTACAGCAAATAAGGAGGAGAGATGGGGACTACAGCAAATAAGGAGGTGGGATGGGGACTACAGCAAATAAGGAAGGGGGATGAGGATGGGGACTACAGGTAAAGAGGGGAGATGGGGACTACATCAAATAGAAAGGGGGGATGGGGGACTACATCAAGCAGACACACTAAATGGGGGAAGAGAGGGGGGGTCACTATCAAGTGGGAGGGGGAGAGGGGAGTGGATAAAGAAAAGGGAGGAAGGGAGAGAGGATGACTGCACCCCCACCTTGCACTACTATTATAATTATTATTATAAGTGGGGATGGGTAGAAGGGACTATGCTCAGTGAAGGAAGAGTCAAGAGGGAGATGGGATAACTGCTCCCCATCCTTCCACTATTATTATTATTATTTTAATAATAATAGTTATTATTATTATTATGAGTGGGTGGGGGGACTACACTGAGTGGGGAAGAGATAGACAAAAGGGAGTGAGGATGATTGCTCCCCCACCTTCCACTATTATAATTATTATTTTTTATCCATCCATCATCCAATCCTACGTTGCCCCATGAGGAGCATAGGAGCCTGGGGCTAGGCAGTTGGTCCTGACATTTAAGATGAGAGTGACCAGCCTCACTCATCCCTGAGTGGCATTACATGAGCAATAAACCCCAACCATTCCTTGGATATAAACCTTCACCGGCTCAATCCGACTGGAGCACAATAATTACCCAATAAACCAACAGGCGCCAAAATTTGGTTATATGGTTACCACCCAGTGTAGTAAATGGTTTCCTGGTATACAGGAAACCATTTGGCTTGTCACTCAGTGTAGAGTCACCCACAGGCAGAAGGAAGAGGAAAGAATGAAGGAACGAAAGACACAAGAGGGAGTGTAAAGTCACCCGTAGGCAGAAGGAAGAGAAAGAATGAAGGAAAAAAAGACAGAAGAAGATGGAAGGAAACAAGGATGGAGGAGAGGACAGGGCAGACACCCGAGAGCAGCACTACATTGAGTGAGTGGATGGTGGGTGCCTTTTGATAAAAACAACCATCATTACTATGAATTTTACAACTTTCAAAAACAAGACAATTGATGAAGAAGGAATAAGATAATTTTTAATCAAGTGGACATTAAATGTATTTTACTTAAAATAAAAACAGCTGTAACCTTCAATACATTAATTACCTTCAGTATCAGTGGGTGTAGGATGATTAAAAAGGGTGACTATGAAGGCACACTTAGGTGTCACCTGGCAGTCCGTCACACCCTTAAGGTAGCTGATCACTTGCCCTCACACCTCTGTTGTGAATGGGATCAAATGAATAACTCTTGATTGGTAGGATAACTTCTGGAACAAAATGGGTTAAAAAAGAATAATCATATTGTTAAAAATTGCTTTTCCATCCATTATACAAACCTTCAGTGCCCCATCAGGAGCAAGGGTGTCTGGGTCTACTTAGTCCAGGCTGGATTATGAGGCAAGTGACCAGTTGCTCTTTCTTCAGAAAGGAAAGTGTTGGCAGTGAGGGGGTGAAGGGAGGAGGAAGAGGCTGGAACTGAGAGAGAAGATGACAAGAAAGTAGAGGAAGAAAGGGGCTGGTGCTATGAGAAAAGGGGGAGGGGGAGCTGGCATTGAGAGAGGAGAATGGAGGAGGAAGGGGCTGACAATGTGATAGAAGGAAAGGATTAGGAGTATGGAGCTGGCACACACACAGAAGAGAGGAGGAAGAGGCTGGCACTGAGATGGGGAGGAAAGAGGACGAGGCTGACACAGATGGAATGGAGGAGGAATAAGGAGCTGGCAAAGAGAGAGAGAGAGAAAATAAGGGGTGAGCACAGAAATGAGGGGGAGGAGTAGGAGGCTACAAATGAGGTGGGGGGGGGGGAGAAGGAAGAGTAAGGGCAGTGCACTGAGAAAGGGGTTGGGGGAGAGTAAGGGAAGGGCACTGAGAAAGAAGGGGGAAGGGAGTAAGGGAAGGGCACTGAGAAAGGATGGAGAGGAGAAGGTTACAAATGAGAGAAGGGAGGGGGGAGGAGAAGGTTCTGTGACAGAGGGTGATGGTGGTGGTGGTAGGGGGGGAGGGGAAAGAAAGGGGGCTGGCACTGAGAAAAAAGGGGAGAAGGAAAATACTAACACTGAAGGATGAGAAAGAGAAAGAGACAGGAGGCTGGCATTCTGAGAGGAGGAGGAGTAAGGGGTTGTCACTAAGGGAGGAAGAGTAATGAAAACTGTGTTGACTGAAAAGTTACCAGTAAAGAAGTTTCAATCCTAAGAGCAGTAATAAAAATTTTTCATTAAGTGGGTACCAGTAAAATATTATACCTGACCCAAGTATGTTGTCTTATAAAATATTTATTTTCATTATCCACAGACAATTTATATTAACAGTATTTTACTCTGAAGAGAGTACTAGCAGCGTCTTGGCTATGAGACATTCATCTCAGCTCAATTTGATAAAATTGTTAGAAGAATGAATTTTAAAAATATAAAATACATCATCATACTGAAAGGTTTATGTCCAAAGCACAAAAGCTTAAACTTTGGCAGTTTCTTTAAATATAGCATACACTCATTCTTGCCAGGTTATTTACTTTAGCATTATATGAACCTCCAGTGATAAGGTGTCTGAAAGCCATATTTAACTCCTCCAGTTACGTCTCTTGAAATCTGGACTGGAGGTAAAAAAAAAAATAAATAATATATATACACCAATAAAGAAAAGATAATATATGTAATTTTTGGCTGGGTTAAGTGTCCCCCAGATTCTCCTAACTATCCATCTACCTATCATCTAATCCTGTGTAGCCCCATGAGAAGTGTTAGGCAAGTTGGTCCTGACATTTAGGATAAGAGTGACCAGCCTCACTCATCCCTGAGTGGCATTACATGAGCAATAAATCCCAACCACCCCTTGGATATAAACCTGCACATGCTCAATCCAATTGGAGCACCTTAATTACCTACTACACCACCAGGTGCCATAATTTTGTTAGGTGGCTTCCTGTATATCAGGAAACCATTTACTATGCTGGATGGTGTAACCATATAACTAAATTATGACGCTTGGTGGTTTAGTGGGTAATGAAGGCGCTCCAATCAGACTGGGCCTGTGATGGTTTATATCCAAGGAGTGGTTGGGGTTTACTGCTCATGTAATGCCACTCAGGGATGAGTGAGGCTGGTCACTCTCATCTTAAATATCAGGGACAACTTGCCTAGCCTCGGGCTCCTACGCTCCTCATGGAGCAATTATATAATAATAAAAACTATGCCAAAAATGACATGCCAGATTTGTCAATAATATAAATCCACCTGACAAACTGTGCATCATCCAGGTATCAGTGGAGTTTTGTTACTTCGTGATAAATACACAGCTGGACACAGACAAACAAAGGTAATTACATACAATGACAACAAACACAGGCAGATATGACTAACCTTGCATCATCCAGGTATCGGTGAGTGACTGGTGTTTACCAAGAGACAGTGCTTGTTTGGGCAACACTTAGAGGCTTTGTGTGTTGCTTGAGGAGCACGGTAGCTTGGTGGTAGGGTGTCGGGCTCGTAATCGTGAGGTTGCGAGTTCGCGCCTCGCCCGGTGGCTGCTGTGCTGAGAGGGGTAGTGCTCTCCTGTAACCCTAGCAGGGCTATATGATCTGATGAGGTCTAGCTCGTGGATTAATCCCATTTGTGTGTTGCTGCTGCCCCTCCACAGTGGATGATGGAGAGGCCAGGGGATGAGGGGTGACTGGGTGGAGGAAGTGGCCAGCTTGGCTGATCAGTTTCGATGCCACACTAACAATCCTGCTCGCTGGCTCAGATCTGATATTTGCCGAATGCCCTGTGGGATAACAAGTCACTTTAACCCCTTCTCTGCAATTACACTGATTTTCAATACTGTATAGTCCTGCTATATACAGATGACTATATTCTGCTTAGGTAAATATAACAAACTGGAGAGGTCAGACACACCACTAGAACTGTCAGTTCATCCATAGCATCTCAATATTTCTCCCCCAATTCCCACCACAGAAACGGGATGAGATAGGAACCCCCTTCCTCCCCACTGGAGAGAGAGAGTATAACAATCAAACAGCATACTCTGTGACATATGCCACAGTCATTAACACATCACCTAACAATCTGAAGTAATGTCTCCACCTTATAAATACAAACTGGTTAATCATATTCCCTTTAGCACTTCTTAACTCCTACTGTAACACCTACACTTACTGTATAAGTATTAGAGGCACCACTCAACTTTTTCTCTACCATCCACACATGCACTACTCAAAATGACAATATAGTTACACATACAAAACCCTAATACAAAAGAGATCCTGATGGTATGAGCAGTTACGTTTATGGAAATCAGTTCGTATGAAAGAGTACATAACCCATGGGGAAAAAATAGGTACTGGGTGTTTAACCACCACCAACTTACACCTGTAGTACTATCTGTACCATATAAGGCAATTTTAAACAAGAGTAAAGGTTAGTTATATCTAAAACACACAAACAAAATTAACATATGACTTACAATAATGCACATCTATTGTAATGGACGCATAAAAATTCCCAAGAAAAGCTATTGGAATTGCAACCACATCCTCAAACTCCTGACTCTGACTACTGATTGCATACAACTATAAACACAAGTGAAGTAACCCTTCAAGGATTAATGCTGCTGGCAATACATAGGAATAATTTATAATACTATTCCCAGAAGCCTTAATCCTGTATGGGGTGACCAGAAACAAACTGCTTCCACATTGCCCTGTCCTTTGGCTGCCCTCCCTCCAACTCATATCCTCCTCTCTCATTTATCTTTCCAGTTCATCCTCCCATCTTACCCCCAGTCTCCCCCTCCACCTCATGCATACACACTTTCCTAGCCAGACTCTCGTTCTTCACCTTCCCCTCACAGCTAGTGATTTATGTCCTTGATTAACCCACCAATTCACAGAAAATTATTCCCAACATGTTACCAAACTCCAGGATACTTGATATCTTTATCTTGTACCAAACTCCAGGATACTTGATATCTTAATCTTGTACCAAACTCCAGGATACTTGATATCTTAATCTTGTACCAAACTCCAGGATACTTGATATCTTAATCTTGTACCAAACTCCAGGATACTTGATATCTTAATCTTGTACCAAACTGTTGTAATGTCTGAGGTATACACTGGCAAGTATTCATAATGGTTCCTACCAAAATAACAGCATGAACAAACCTCCATAAGTTTACATGACTATTATATAGTGTTTGTTAACACAAAGTAAAGACACATGTAGCACACATGCCATTTTACAAACAATTTAAGCTTAGTAAAGTATATAAAGAGGGATGCCTTCATGTGGTGTACTGGTCAGTAAAGTATATAAAGAGGGATGCCTTCATGTGGTGTACTGGTCAGCTCCACTGCCAGGTTTGACAACATCCTCAGCTGCCTTCCTATCCCCAGAAAAATAGATGGTGAACTGCAGGAGGAGGGCAGCTTCAGCCCACAGTTCACTGGGTTCACATTTCAGATGTGCTTTAGGACACTACTACATGTGTTGTGTGGTGCTGGTGCAGGATTTGTGCATTGTACTGACAAAATATAATAAATGTGTTGTGTGGTGCTGGGGCATGAGTTGTGCATTACACTGACAAATAATAATTGTTACCTGTAGTGCTGCCAGCCAGTTGGGTACGGCCTGGGGCATTCCAACAGACAGGTACTTGTATACAATTGTCATAAATACTGGAGTGAACCCATTTTCACTGTCCTCTTCTCTCCTCTCATTGCTGCAGCCTTCAGATGACCCCAGTGACCTGGATGATGATGAAGATGGTTTGGTTGATGACCAGGATGACATATTGGTTGACGCTGCCGACGATGAGGGTGATGTTCCACCAACTGGCACATGTACCAGCTGAGCAGAGCAGCCACTGACCTAAGTACACAGCTCTGGAAGTGTTGGGCAAGATACAGTGTTTGACAAATAAATAACTACATCAATTCATCCCAACTCTTATTCACCCATCAAGTTAAATAAGTAGACTGATGTGTCAAAGAAAGTGTAAAGTGATGCATACAAGTATGTAAAGGATTTTCACATTAGGAAAAACATGAATGAACACCAAGATTATTAACATGAATGAACACCAAGATTATTAATAAAGTATGCATACAAGTACATTAGATATTTTCACACAGGGAAATGAAATGGATGGCGAACTGTACAGACTGAATATGCAAGGGACAATCTGTGTGGGAAGACCAGATGTGTCTGCCACAATTTACCAACCAACATACCTTAATGGTCCAACAAGCAGCTGGATCAGTTGTAAATAAAGGTGCTGGCAGGGTAGCAGCAGCAGCAGGATGAGGGGTGGTGGTTCTGATAATAAAGGTGTTGGTTCTGGTATAGGGGTGTTGGTTCTGGTATAAGGGTGGCGGCCATCTCAAAGTTTAACCGCTACACCTGCCCCAGATCTGAGCAGCCAAGCCAGGAAGTCCCAGCTAGCGTGGCCTCGGGTCAAGGTGATGGGCCAATAGTGGTGGTCAGGGGTGTCTGCTTCCAGGGTCACTGTAGATGTTTACTCAATTAAGGAAGCAGCACTGGCACCACCACCTCGTACTGTACTTCACTCCAGGATACACGTTCCTTGAAATCTGGATGGGATGGTAGTGGAGTTTGAATGTTATATACAGTACAGTAGGCTGTTTGTGTGTCAACTTTCCTGACAGTACAACATCAAAGGTCACTGCTAGTGTGTTTTTCAAAATAATCATACATGACTCCTTAAAAAGCCAATTGTCACAACGAAAATCTTCAGATTCTGAGGTAAATTGAGAGGAGAAAAAGTTTTGGCATAAAAATAAGTTGCATAGTTTCCTCTCATGTTTTTTTTTTTACCTGTAGAATGTAAATCTGTCCAGACAACCAAGTCATCACCAAAATACCACCAGCACTAACACTCTCTGCCAATGTTATCAGTTCCAGGCACTTTGGCCAAGAGGAAAGTACAGTCCTCATTAGCAAATGGGAATAAGGCAGGTCCAGAAATATGGAAAAAGTACAACAGGTTATGAAGGATTCAGAAACATGGAAAGAGGGAATATGAAAGTGGCATGATGGTGTGTCTTACCAACCATCACCTTGACATGACAGAGGCGACTGGTGTTAACGTCTACCAGCATGGCCTTGGGCTCAGCAGCCAACACACACAGATAACACAACACCTGTTAGTACACATATATTACACCACAAAGAATCACCAGCATCATCATCATTTATACCTCTTTCCCACTCCTGAATGGCATGAGTAAAATATAAATGAATAGAGTCTGGCCACATGCATGAAACAAACATTCATTCAGGCACTATTCAAGATCTCGGAATCCTGACTAAACCTCACAAACATAGGCATTCACACATACATAAAGGTGGGCCATGGTATAGGTAATGTTTTCAATGGACTGAAAGCACAGTCATAGGCCAAAACCTGCTAACTGCTTCAGAAGAGTAGTTAGACAATGTTGACAGAAAAATCTGAGATTGCTTCTGCATACTCCCTCTTCTGTCTTTCCTTCATTCTTTCCTCTTCCTTCTCCCTACTGATGATTCTACACTGAGTGACAAGGCAAATGGTTTCCTGTACAACAGGAAACTATTTACTACGCTGGGTGGTAACCATATAACCAAATTATGGTGCCTGGTGGTTTAGTGGGTAATTATTGTGCTCCAATCAGATTGAGCCTAAGTAGGTTTATATCCAAGGGATGGTTGGGGTTTATTGTTCATGTAATACCACTCAGGGATGAGTGAGGTTGGTCACTCTCATCTTAAATGTCAAAACCAACTTGTCCAGCCCCAGGCTCCTACACTCCTCATGGGGTGCCATAGGACTGAATGATGGATGGCTTCTGCATATTACACCTCTTCTGCATATTACATCCCAATATCCTCGTGTTACTGATACAATTACATCAATATAATGTAAGTATCATAAAAGAGAATGTTAAGGTAGTGTAGCAGCAGCCCCAATTTCATCTGAAATGTTAACTTGTGGACTGCAGGCTAAAGTACCCCTTCTTCAGTAGTCCACCATCCACCTTTTGGGAAACAGGGAGGGAGGTGAGGGAAGTTTGCCTAACCAGGCAGTGTAGCAGACCAGTTATATCAGTGCCACCACACGAAGGCATCCCTGTACAGCACCTGTGTTAATATGGAGTATGTAACCAACTGTTACAGATGATGTGCTAACAATGCCATCCACAACACTGCCATTATTTCACACAACAATCAAGCCTTTGAAATATGTAACAAAGTCAGTGGTGTGACCTGGAGGCAGCAGCAGGCGGTCGATGGAGTGTGTGGCCAACTTGGGAAGGCAGGCCATGAGGAGGCAAGCCACAGCCATGATGATGGTGGCCAGGCTGAACCTCCCACCACCCAGGAACAGGAACCCCAGGGCCAAGTGACTTACCAGGTGGCAGCCGTACCTGGAAAGAGAAGAATGGGTTTGCAAGTTAACCCTTTGACTGTCAGGGTTAAATTTACTGGTAGCCAAAATACTGTATATCTAAACAAGGCTCAATGTGTTAGCCAAAATACTGTACATCTCAACAAGGCTCTATTATGTAATAAATCAACTGAGTGCACCCAAGTTGGATTAGGCATCAACTCTTCCAAGATTTCACATTTTCTGGCCCCAACCCACTAGTGATGCCAACCACATATACAAATCATACTTATGCTTTCAAAACATATTCCATTCTTGCCTTGGTCAGCCTTGTTTACCAGATTGCTGCTCTTTGGCAATGTCTCCTTATTGTTTTCGTTTTTAAAGGCTCCAACATGCTTGCATGCGTCAGCCTTGGTCACCTAATGGCGGCTCTCCATGCTGAATGATCCATTGCAGCTTCCCTGTTCAGTCCCTTAACCCTGAGGTCACACTTAATGACCTCGTCCCATGTCTTTCTCGGTCTACCCCTTGTAACCCCACCCCCAATATTAACACTTCTCACCTTCCTCACCCAATTATCATCCCCCATCCTCTCTACATGTCCAAACCATCTCAATCTACCTCTCCTCATCACAACACCAATACACTCCAGTCCCATCCTACCTCTCAACTCTTCCATCGTAAACCCAGCCCCCCCAGACCTTGGACGCAGGGACGCACTGCACATCCACCTAATCATTGTCATTTCTGTACATCTGAGCCAGCGAATATCCTCCTCCTTTAGTGCCCAGGTCTCACTACCATACAGCATTACACTAACATGAATAAAATTATCTAGCAGAAGCCAAAATATCCTCAAGACCAAGGGGTTAAGGCAACACATATAACCCAACAGTAGAAGCAGCAGGACCAACGCATGACCAGAGATGTTGGACGATACACACAACATCCAGATCAGCCTCACCAGCCATCACCAGGGACAGTGCCAGCCATCACCAAGGACAGTACCAGCCATCACCAGGGACAGTACCAGCCATCACCAGGGACAGTGCCAGCCATCACCAGGGACAGTACCAGCCATCACCAGGGACAGTACCAGCCATCACCAGGGACAGTGCCAGCCATCACCAGGGACAGTACCAGCCATCACCAGGGACAGTGCCAGCCATCACCAGGGACAGTGCCAGCCATCACCAGGGACAGTACCAGCCATCACCAGGGACAGTACCAGCCATCACCAGGGACAGTACCAGTCATCACCAGGGACAGTACCAGCCATCACCAGGGACAGTGCCAGTAGGGATGTGTTCACACAGGTTTACAAAGTTGACAGACCTGCCAGCTTGGCAACACTCCTGAGATAATGACATATCTGTTAGTTGGTCTATGTCACCCTTTCCAGCCATTCATCCATCATCCAATCCTACGCTGCCCCATGAGGAGCGTAGGAGCCCAGGGCTAGGCAAGTTGGTCCTGACATTTAAGATGAGAGTGACCAGCCTCACTCATCCCTGAGTGGCATTACATGAGCAATAAACCTTAACCACCCCTTGGATATAAACCTTCACCGGCTCAATCTGATTGGAGTGCCTTAATTACCCACTAAACCACCAGGTGCCAAAATTTGGTTATAGGGGTACCACCCAGCGTAGTAAATAGTTTCCTGGTGTACAGGAAACCATTTGGCTTGCCACTCAATGGAGATTCACCCACAGACAGAAGGAAGAGGAAAGAATGAAGGAATGAAAGACAGAAGGGGGAACGTATGAAGGAAAGAAAGACAGAAGAGGGAATGTAAAGTCACCCATAGGCAGAAGGACAAGGAAAGAATGAAGGAAAGAAAGACAGAAGAGGATGAAAAGAAGAATGGAGGAGAGGAAAGGGCAGACACCTGAGAGCTGCACTACATCAAGTGAGTGGATGGTGCTTGCCCCCACCTACCACAAACTCACTCATTAATAACAACAAATGACTTGTGAAGAGAGTAACAATGGGTGTTTGGGGGGGAGGGGGGTGGACCTCAAACAGCTAACATAGCGGTATATAATTACTCAAACTAATACTCCATTTCACTCACAAGGATGGCACTAGAGAGAGATGCCTTCATGTGATCTGGCCGACTCAACTGCCTGGTTATGCAAACATCCCTCAACTACTTCCCTATCCTCTCAAAGTGAAGACAGTGGACTGAAGGAGAAAGGGAACTTAAGCCTGCAGTCCACTAGGTTCACATGTCAGAACCTGGGGCTGTAACTACTACAACTACTACCACTACTACTCACAAGAAAACTACTACTGCTCACAAGAAAACTCCCTATCATCTAAAGCTTCACAGCTAAATTAAATACCAAGTGAAATTTACCTGTTAGTGAAGTTTGTGAACATAGTGGTGTATCTGCCTAGTACATCCAAGGCCTGGTTATTACTGGAGCCAGCCAACCTAAGGCCCAGCACCAGACCAGCCCCTGCCAGGATGTTGTGGTGGGCCTGTCAGTGCAACCACAGGGTAAATCATATACAAATACCTACAGCCAAACACAAACACACACAACCAACACTGCATACATTTCATCTGATACATAATGTTAAATATAGTTCATTTTGTACACCACACAAACACTGCCACTATTTTGTTACATTATACTGAACATGGTAGTAGGTGGGGGTAACCATCATCCACTCACTTGATGGAGTGCTGCCTAATTATCATTCCTGTTCTGTGTCTGTCCTCCTCTCTTCCTATTTCTCTCATCCCTGCCACCACTAGTTATTACTCTTCCTTCCACTTCACATGGCTTTACACTGAGTGACAAGCCAAATGGTTTCCTGTTACTGAGGGAGCCTTTTACAATTAGTCTATAAATACAGGGAATGATATAGCACAAGCAATCATGGCACAAGCAACCGACTTTTACAAGTATCTCGGAAACAGAAACACAAATGATCTAACACTCCCTCCTGCTTCATAAGGTGAAATTCTTAATATCATCCAGCAGTTAAAAATTACAGCACCAGGGTATGATGATATCCCTAAGAGCATTATCAAGGAAGCTGCCTCGATTATTACTCCTATCATTCTGCATCTATGTAACTCTACTATCAGCAATCTTCCCAGAAAAGCTAAAAATTGCCAAAGCCAAAGTTATCCCCATTTACAAACCAGGCGATACAAAATTAATGAGTAACTATCGGCCAGTGTCAGTTTTGTCAGCACTGAGCAAAATATTAGAGAAATTAGTTTATGATAAACTTGATGCATTTCGTACTAACAATACAGTACCATCATAAGTAACTCCCAATTTGGTTTTTGTAGGAACAGAACTGAGACAGCATTTCTGACACTTACTGATGATATTCTAAATGCAATGGATGATAAAACTTTACTGTGGCCATATTTCTTTATTTATCAAAAGCTACTGATATATCACTCTATCCTCCTGTCTAAGCTTGAACATTACAGGATAACGGGTACAACGCTAAAATGGTTTGAATCTTACTTAACAAACTGATAACAATATCCACTGTCCTACCTTGTATCTCTTTTATAACCCCATCCATATACCAGCTGAACAACCATGGAGACATGACACATCCCTGTTTTAATCCAACTTGCAAATAGAAAAACTCACTCAGTTCACCATCCACACGCACTGCAGCCTTAGCACCCTCATACAACATCCTTCACGGCATTCAACAACTTTCCATCTACTCCATATATTCTTACTACTTTCCACAATCCTTGTCTATCCACCCTGTCATATGCTTTCTCCAAATCCATGAAGGCCAAATACAACTTCTTTCCCTTCTCTAGAAACTTTTCCACTAAAGATCTAAGAATGAACATCTGATCCACCCAACCTCTTCCCTTCCTAACACCTCCCTGTTCTTCTCCAACTACTTCCTCACACCTCAGGTTTGTATTCTTGCTGGTTAGCTATGGATGCTCCCCAACACCTCTGTCTCAGTGATTTATTGTGATATGGCTGGTTGATATCCTTGGCCATGTGGAGAGGATGGAGGGTGAAAGACTGACGAAGAGAGTGTATGTGAGTGAGGTGGAGGGGGGAAGAGGGAGGGGGAGGCCGAGGATGAGATGGAGGGATGGGGTGGAGAGGTATATGAGAGAGGGGGGTGTGAGTTGGGAGCAGGGCAGTGAAATGGCGGGGGACAGGGCGACTTGGAGGCGATTTGTTTGTGGCCACCCCAAACGGGATTGAGGCGTCTGGCAATAGATAGATAGACAGAAGTTATTTATAAAGTATGATGGTAATGAAGGGATTTTTGTAAGATGGAAGAGGACAATAAGGTGTAATAAACAAACTAAATTATTTAGGAAGAGGTGTTAAGTAGCTTGATGCAGAGTACGGTGATACCTACTAGGAGAATTTATGCAACACAAAAGAGGAGAGTACGATGTAATAAACAAAATGAACTGCTTAGGAAGAGGTGTTAGGGAGCTTTAGGCTATGCACAGTATGGTAATACTGAAAGAATTTTTGTAACACAGAAGAGAACAGTATGGTGTAATAGGCAAAATAAATCACTTAGGAAGAGGTGTTAGGGAGCTTCCTTAACTGACAAGAATACTGACCAATCTCCCATACTCAACAGAATAAAATCATCAGACATCAGGTGAACAGAATCCTAGACTTGTCCTAAGCATGAGAGGGTTAGAAATACAGAAGACAAACTGACCACAGCTCCAAAGAAGGGTTAATGTAAGCTTCCTCATGCACTGGAGGCAGTTTTTTTTGTTTGTTTTTTTTCTTTTTTTTTTAAAGGAAGAAGGAGCCAAAGGCCAGGAGCCTGCAAACTGCTCCCTCCAAGAAAAAACAAACCCAACACAACAGCCAGCCAAATTCTAGATCTGTATGGTACATCTCGAGATTCCTAGACACACTGTGCAGTAGAAAGTACAGACAGGGAAAGACAGTTCTAGAGTTGACCTGTTGCATACATGAAGGACTGGAAGTAACGGTTAACTCCTGCATTACAGAGCTGGACAGAAAAGGGATGAGAGTTTATTGCTAGAAAGGTGCCACGTGCCCATTGAAATGGTGGAGGGATGCAAGCAGACAATTCAAAGGAGCAGTGACCACTGAAGTAGTGACAGAAAAGAGACAAAGATGCAACAGTGTTGTGAAGAGACAGAGGTTGAAGGCAGAGAGTAAGGGGAGGAGAGTTAATGAGACAAAAAGCCTTTGACCTTCCCTTGTTGAGAAGAGCTGTACGTGGTGAGCCTCCCCACACATGAGAGTTGTACTCTACACAGGGGCAAATAAAATCTGTGTATAGAGTCAACAACTGTGCATGGGTAAAGAAGGTACGGTACGGAGTCGGCTTAGCACACCTAATCTCTTGGAAGCAGATTTTACAAGAGATGTAATATGATCTTTCCAACACAAATCCTGAGAGAATGAAACCCCAAGTACATTTAAAGATGATGCAGGATTAAGCTGGATATCGTTAAAAATTAGAGGGTATTCCTGTGGAAGATATTGTTGGATTGATAGATGTAAGAACTGAGTTTTTGATGCATTAAAAACAACCAGATTACCTTGACCCCAATCAGAGATATTAGCTGATGTGGTGCCTGATATATCCAGGACGCCATGACCCCCAAGCACTGTGTCTCTGAGGTGTGAAGGAACCCCATGTCAGCCACTGTCAGCCAGTCTCTCGGCTCCATCCACACGTTGATGGATGGGCAGGCAAGGCTCAGTACATTCCAGTTCAGTCTGAAAGATTACATTCTACATTACTGTGATATCTGTTTATCTGTCATCTGCCCCTACATATCCTATTGTCTATCTATCATCCACTCCTGTAAAATATTAATCTGTCTATCTATCATCCACCTCTACAATATTCTATCATTCACTCCTATAATACTAGTGTCTCTAACTGTTACAGATTTTTTATGAATGGAGGACACCTGTAATCTGGTGTATGGAATTTTCTAAAAAAAAATTTCCTCCTTCCTCTGTTCATCTTTGTATCATTTGTATCATATCATTTATAAAGGCTCCATATGCTACCATGCATTGGTCTTGGACATCTAATGGCGGCTCTCCACGCCGCTTGATCTCTGGCAGCCTCCCTATTCAGTTCCTTATCCCTGAGGTCACACTCTATGACCTCATTCCAGGTCTTCTTTGGTCTGCCTCTCACAACCCAACCCCCAACATTCACACTTCTCACCTTCCACACCCAGATGTCATCCTCCATCCCCTCAACATGCCCAAACCACCTCAATCTGCCCCTCCTCAGCACAACACCAATACTGACACAAACCATTTCTATATTTAAAAAAATGTAAACAGCATATGAAGGAGCGTTAGGGTACAATATGCCAGATAAATAACTGAGGAATAGGCCTTATGAAGCCTGCTATGCCACTCACAATACAGACTTAATCAATGCATGGCTGGTGTTAAGGCTCTAACCTGGTACAGTCCATTTTTGTGGTGATGGTGGTGTGTGGTGGTGGTGTGTGGTGGTGATGGCAGTGTGTTGTGGTGATGGTGGTGTGTGGTGATGGCAGTGTGTGGTGGTGATGGTGGTGTGTGGTGATGGCAGTGTGTGGTGGTGATGGTGGTGTGTGGTGGTGTGGTAGTGTGTGGTGGAGCAGCCAAGTTGAACCACACTGTCAGTTCAGCCACAAGGCAGGCCATAGCCAGCTGGCCACTCCATCTGTCAACACAATATTACACTGTACAAACAGGCTCCCCAACACCCCTTCCTTGGTGATTTGTTTTGGATATGGCTGGTTAATGGAATTTTTTTACACTATTTATGAAGAGTATGGTGAGATTAAGATGATTTAAATATGGCACAAGAGGAAAGCAAGGAGAAATAAGTAAAATAAATCACTTAGGATGAGGTGTTTGGGAGACCCCTTAAGCAACAAAAATACAGGCCATGGTATCATACTTAAGTAAGGGTTGGGTTTCTCAAGACATTATGTCAAATGAATTTATATGTAAAATGAAGCCAGGCAAAAACCATATTACGAAGATACTGATCCATATAAACATACTGCAACTACAAAACAACCCTAAAGCCTGCCATGCCACTACTCATGCAACACTTCCAAATCATCTCTATCCACACACACAGCATGATGGAGGAGAGGGAGGAGGAGGTTGAAGATGAGATGGAGGGATGGAGTGGAGAGGTATATGAGAGAGGGGGATGTGAGTTGGGAGAGGGCAGAGAAATGTAAGCCTGATGCACGGATATTCAAGTACAGTACACTCAAAAGCAGCGGTAAACATGTGACTGGACACGGCTGCCTGTGGCTGGTGTTGATGACACTGTTACAGCTACAGTAAACTTTTTACTGCTTGTCAGTACACTTTTTACTTCTTTTTGGTATATTTTTTGATGCTTTTATGTATTTAAGTAGGGAAAAAAGGAAAAATATTCAGACATATGAACAGTATTGCAGTATAGTTGTATAGGTTATACATGTACTGTGTACCATACGGCCGGCAATGTAATCACTTTGTTTTGGGATGCTGGCTGGCCATCAGTGATGCACCAACAATGCTTTGCACCCACATACACTCTCTACGTCCCATTCTTTGGATTATTTTTTAAATGTCTATTTTATATATTCTGATGGGTCCCTGGGCATTAAAGTGAATGGACGTTGTGCAGAAGGACATTAAGCAGCACATGAGTGTACACAGCCAACAATTGTACAGAAAGGCCTGACTGTACTGCCCATAAAACTAAACCAACAGTTCTTCTGTGAGTCTGTGGGTAGCCTAATTATTCTCTTCAAGGTGTAAGGACCCTTGGCCTGGCTATTACTGTCAAGTACATTTAAGACAAGATGAGATGCCTACTTCTCTTGATGACATTATGTGACTGAAAAACCTCCAGCCACATTGCAAACAAACATATAGCGAGGCCTGACTGTGCTGCCCATACAACAAAATGTATGGTTCCTCTGTGGTCCAACTGCGATGTTAAAACCACTACACTACCCGGCATCTGCGATAAAAGCTGAATATATATATAGAACTACCGGTAAGCCTACTGACCTGAGAGACCTGGAGTTTAGGATGAAAGGGTGCTGAGTGGCTTGATATATCTGAGAGTTAAGCTAACTACTGATCCCTGGTGTGGCCTGAGTGTGCCTGGGAGGGGCCTGAGTGTGCCTGGGAGTGGCCTGGGTATGTCTGAGGGCAGCATCGGTGTGCCTGGGAGTGGCCTGGGAGATGCATCAGTGGCAATGCTGGGGGAAGAACCAGTGGTGGGGCTGCCTCCACTGCCAGCTGAGACTGTGTTGCCACATAGGCTACACCACCATCCTGATGCCCACACTCTTCTTATGATGCCGTATGTCCTCTTCACTGCCCTGACCAAGACAACAAACACACATTAAGCAGCACACACCACACACTTATGATGCCGTATGTCCTCTTCACTGCCCTGACCAAGACAACAAACACACATTAAGCAGCACACACCACACACTTATGATGCCGTATGTCCTCTTCACTGCCCTGACCAAGACAACAAATACACATTAAGCAGCACACACCACACACTTATGATGCCGTATGTCCTCTTCACTGCCCTGACCAAGACAACAAATACACATTAAGCAGCACACACCACACACTTATGATGCCGTATGTCCTCTTCACTGCCCTGACCAAGACAACAAATACACATTAAGCAGCACACACCACACACTTATGATGCCGTATGTCCTCTTCACTGCCCTGACCAAGACAACAAATACACATTAAGCAGCACACACCACACACTTATGATGCCGTATGTCCTCTTCACTGCCCTGACCAAGACAACAAATACACATTAAGCAGCACACACCACACACTTATGATGCCGTATGTCCTCTTCACTGCCCTGACCAAGACAACAAATACACATTAAGCAGCACACACCACACACTTATGATGCCGTATGTCCTCTTCACTGCCCTGAACAAGACAACAAATACACATTAAGCAGCACACACCACACACTTATGATGCCGTATGTCCTCTTCACTGCCCTGACCAAGACAACAAATACACATTAAGCAGCACACACCACACACTTATGATGCCGTATGTCCTCTTCACTGCCCTGAACAAGACAACAAACACACATTAAGCAGCACACACCACACACTTATGATGCCGTATGTCCTCTTCACTGCCCTGAACAAGACAACAAATACACATTAAGCAGCACACACCACACACTTATGATGCCGTATGTCCTCTTCACTGCCCTGAACAAGACAACAAATACACATTAAGCAGCACACACCACACACTTATGATGCCGTATGTCCTCTTCACTGCCCTGAACAAGACAACAAACACACATTAAGCAGCACACACCACACACTTATGATGCCGTATGTCCTCTTCACTGCCCTGAACAAGACAACAAATACACATTAAGCAGCACACACCACACACTTATGATGCCGTATGTCCTCTTCACTGCCCTGAACAAGACAACAAATACACATTAAGCAGCACACACCACACACTTATGATGCCGTATGTCCTCTTCACTGCCCTGACCAAGACAACAAATACACATTAAGCAGCACACACCACACACTTATGATGCCGTATGTCCTCTTCACTGCCCTGACCAAGACAACAAATACACATTAAGCAGCACACACCACACACTTATGATGCCGTATGTCCTCTTCACTGCCCTGACCAAGACAACAAATACACATTAAGCAGCACACACCACACAGGAGCTAATGTAATGCTGACACTACAGTGACATTCCCAAAATCCAAAATGGTTGGCATCAAGGGGCTTTTGGAAAATTGTGAAAATCAGGAACTCAAATTAATGGGACTGCACTGTAGCTACTGTTTTAATGCTTTCAGGTTCTTAGCTATATTCCCTATCAGCAGAATACAAGTATACCTCAATATATGATACCCCTAGATGCCATACCCCGGCTTAATGATGGGGGTAGAAATACCACCATACCCCACCTAATGATGGCCAAACCCCAGGTTAACGAAGGGTTTTGATTTTTTTTACCAGTTTTGATGATATTTTGGACTAAAATTGTGTGTTTAGGTTGATTTATAAACTGTTTATAGAGTCAATGTGTTTTAGCCATGGGTGGGGTGAACAATGTCATTTTGGGGTACAGTTTACTAAGTTTGATTTTTTCCAGATTTACATTTGATGATTTTCAGATTTCATTTGTTGGTTTTTGTGGTAGGTGGTGGCAACCATCATCCACTCACTTGATGTAGTGCTGCCTACTTCCTTAGCTTTTATCATTCTTTTTCTGTGCCTGCCCTCCTCTCTTCCTATTTCTCCTACCTTTCCTGTCACTTCTTATTCCTTTTCTTTCCTTTACATGTGGCTTTACATTCAGTGACAAGCCAAATGGTTTCCTGTAAGCCAAGAAATCATTTACAACGCTGGGTGGTAACCATATAACTAAACCATACATGCTCCCTACGTGTCAACAAGTGGGTTGGTGCCCCTCCCTGTAAAACAACTAACTCAGTGTCAAATGGCCACCCTTTACAGGATTATGGTGTCTGGCAATAGATAGATAGATAGATTTGTTGGTTTTAGTGAGTTATTTACAGGTGTTAGGCTTAGGTTAGCTTCTTTTACAGCTGTTAGGCCATGTACACTGGCTTTAAACTTGTTTTGGGACTCATTTAGGTGGATTTAGGACTTGGCTGGGGGGAAATCCAAGGCTCAAAAATGCATCCCTATACCGGTACATGTTAAATCCATCCCGAGATACGATACCCAGCTTAACGATAGGTTTTTACTTAACCAATTGCATCGTTAAACCGGGGTATGCGTGTTTAAAAGTCTAATATTTCCTGCAATAGTGTCCTTGGCTTCCCCCTCCCTCTGCCCCCCCTCCACCTCACTCAAATACACTCTCCTTGTTAGTCTCTTGTTCCCCATCAGTCATAGTATTCAAATAACTTGGAGCCCAGTGCCTGTCTGAGGGCCAATTTGAAAAGTCCGATTTCTTCCAGCTCAACAACCAAGGAAGGCAGGGAGTTACAAAGGTGCACAACACAAACAGGAAAAAATGCTTCTGACAGTCAAGGGAGCAATGAGTGTGCGCTAACTTATATATATATATATATATATATATTTGACCTCTAGTTTCCACAACTGGAGAAAACCACAACAAACTACTGGCATCAACAGATGTCCGGCCAGGCATTATCTTCCAGCATCTACAAGATCAGTACACAATAACCTGCCACCAACAGAAAACAAATCCAAGACTGAAAGTCGTGCATAACAGGGTAAATGCTCCATACCTGAGATACGTTTCATCCACCTACACTGAACAGACTCAAGTAGTTTGATTTTTTGTTTTAAATAATAGAACAGAGGAAGGAAAACAAATGAATTTAAAAAAAAATAATCCATACACCAGATTACTGTGTCCTCCATTCATAAAATATCTGTAACAGTTGGACTTGAACAGCTGTATGTTGAAGATTGGAGGGAAACAACTCTGGGGAAGCAAGTTCCAGAGAAATGCAGTTCGGGGAATGAAAGAATTCTGATAGGCAGAAGTTCTCCAATATGGCTGAGTGACATTCCAGTCATGAGCGTTACCAGATGCCTGTGTAGCACAATGGAAGGCATGGAGAGGTGGTACAATGGACGCAACTTCATCTAAGCATTTGCCATAAAAATATCTGTAAAATAATGCAAGGGAGGCAACATTCCTTCTTACTTGTAGGGGAGGTAGTTTATTTGTAATGGTAGGGTTGTTAATAATTCCAACAGCTTTGTTGTGAATTTTGTCTAGTTGTTTTAGTGCAACCTCTCCACATCCACTCCACGAGGGTGAGCGATAGTCCAGCTGAGAGTGCACATGACTCATAAACTATAGCTATTACCAATATCACCACATCAATATATGATATCACCAATAAAGCCTGCATTCCATGCCTCACAACAGAATTCCATTAAAGGTCTAACATGAGTTGTGCATAGTCGTACCATGAACTCGCAGGAACGGCAGACGGTGGATTTAAACATATTTGAAGCCACACCCCAGCTTTACCAGCCACAGTGCGGCTATGGTGGTGGCACCTCAAATTTCTATCCACCAGAACGCCCAGGTCTTTACTGGCAGCTGTTAATGGGACAGGATGATTACCTACAAAATATTGGCCACAAGGCTGAGGCACAATCCAGTTCCTGCCAAACCTAAGTGTACCACACTTATCTGGGTGAAGGTGTAGGCCCCAAGACTCGCCAATACTGTTCACCATGTCTATATCATGTGGACAATTGATAAGACCACAGACAATACACACACTACTGTTCCTGTTAACTTTTAAATATGTTTTTAAATAATTTGCAAAACTCTTGTATTGTCAGTTCAGAGATGAAGTCACGTGGCTGTTGTATATAAAAAAAACAATACAGGGCCCAACATTTAACAAAAAATAAGGGGGAAAGCTAGAACAAAATCCCGAAAGCAACAGAAAATATGGCAGGGAACGAGAAAAGAGTACCGGGAAGAAAGAAATGCAAAGATTGTGGCTACTTTGCAGAAGTAAATGGCGAACAAAGATGCGAAGACTGCGAAAGCATGAGGGACGACGAAGGCTGTGGCAAGTGTAAAAAGATGGTTAGGAACACAGATAATGGAGTGAAGTGCAAAGTGTGTAAGGTCTGGTACCATGCAGGATGTGGCAAGGTAAGCAGAGACTATTATAAAGTTCTACAGCAAGAAGAGGGAACAACATGGATTTGCACAAGATGCAAGCCTCAAGTTCTGAAGAACTTTGAGGAAGTGAAAAAACTCAGGGAAGAAAACAGAAAGATCAAAAGAGAGATGGAAGAGGTGAAAGAAGAAAATGAAAGATTGAGTGACAGGATAGAAGACCTAGAGCAGAAATGGGAGAGAAAAGAAGACAGAATGGTAGAGCAGGCAGTAGAAAAGATGAAGGGCATGGGAAGGGAATGGGAGAGAAAAGAAGACAGGCTAGTAGATATGGCAGTGGAAAGAATGATGAATAAAATGGAGGAAAAGAAAGAGGAGGAAAAGAGAAAGAAAAATGTAGTAATGTTCAATATCCCTGAATCAGAAAAAGACACAGGCAAAGAGAGAGAAAAAGATGATGACAAAAGCTGTGCAGATATAATTGTGGAAGAAATGGGATTACAGAATACAGAAGTAGTAAAGACAATCCGACTGGGGAAGAAAACTGAGGGTAAGGTTAGACCAGTTCTAGTAACAATAGGAAGCGAAAAGATGAAATGGGCAGTTATAGCCAAAGCAAAGACGCTGAAAGATAACACTAAACCAGAAATAAAGAAAATAGGAGTGGCATTAGATATGACCAAAGAGGAAAGGGAAGAAAACAAGAAACTTAGAGATGAGCTGGCAGAAAAACGGAAAAACGGAGGAACATGGAAAATAAAGAAGGGGAAAATTGTTAGACTAGAGGGTGAGTGAAAGAGTATAAAAAAGGAGAAGGATGAGAATGAGAACGTATTTATAAAACTTATAAACATACAAGGTTTAACAAAAGCAAAAATGAGTGAACTAAGAGAAATAATTGATGGAAACACAATAATGTGCTTAACAGAAACACAGTTAAAAGTAAGAAACATTTTCATAGATGATATGAAAGTATATGAAAGCATGAGAGAAAAAGAAGAGAAGAAAGGAGGAGGTATAATGTTACTACATAAAGAAAATAAAAAGATTACACTGGAAAAGGTAGAAGGTATAAATAAAGATTATTTATATGTGAAAGGAGAAGTGTATGGGAAAGAGATACATATAATAACAGTATACTTCACAGTAAGTGATGATAACAAGAATAATGCGTTACAGCAAGAGATTGAAACACTATCTATCTATCTATCTATAGCCCGACGCCCTAATCCCGCAAAGGGTGGCCGCAGACAAAACGCCTCCAAGTCACTCTGTCACCCACCATTTGACTACCCTCCCCCCAACTCACCCCCCCCTCCCTCATATACCTCTCAACTCCATCCCTCCACCTCATCCTCGGTCTACCCCTCCCTCTCTCTCCCTCCACCTCACCTACATACACCCTCTTAGTCAGTCTTTCATTCTCCATTCTCTCCACATGTCCAAACCACCTCAGTGTATTTCTCCTAATCTTCTCAACCACATCCACATCTACCCCACAACGTTCCTTCACTTCTTCATTTGTCAATCTGTCCCTCCACGTCACTCCATATGCTCCTCTCAAGTAACTCATTTCCACTGCTCTCACTCTTGACTTGTTTCCCTCTTGCAAGGTCCACGCCTCGCTTCCATACGTCAGGGTAGGGATCACAATACCATCATGCAGTGACTTCTTTGCTTCCATACTCACCTCCCTATTTCTCATCACTGCTTTCAGTGAAACACACTTAAATAAATTTGAAGACAAAGCAATAATTCTATTAGGAGATTATAATGGACATGCAGGATTCAAAGGCAAACAATGTATAAATAAAAATGGACAAAGGATACTGGAATGGATGGAGAAGTACAACTTGATAATGTTAAATGATGATCTAGACTGTATAGGGGAAGTGACGTGGAGCAAGAACGAACAACAGTGTAATTGATTTTGCACTAGTAACAGCTAAATTCTATGATGTACACCAGGAAATGATTACAGATGAGGAAAAAGAAATATATGATCTATCAGACCATAATTTAATACAAATAAAACTTAAGATTAAGGGGAGATCGAATAAAAATCATAAGAAAAAAGGGTGGGAAGATATTACCTACTACAAAACAGAGGGAGGAAAAGTTATGGAGTATATAAAGGAAACAGAACAGAGAATACAAACAGAGGCCATAAGTAATATGGAAAAGTTGAATAAAATAATCAAAGACAGTGCTGACAAAAACCTTACAGCAAAATATAGAAGGAGGATAAATAAGACTGGACAAATAAAAGAAGAACCTTGGATGAATAAAAGTATTAGAGGGATTAAAAAAGCGAAAGTACTATAATAGACTTACAAGGAATGCTAAAACACAAGAAGAAAAAGAGAGGAATAAAGTTTTATATCATGAACAAAAGAAAAAGGTCCAGCTAGAAATAAAAGAGGCCATAACCATTCATGAAGTAAAAATAACAAAAGAAATAACCCATGGAGAAAATAGAAGCAAAAAATTATGGGAAAATATAAATAAATTAAGAAAGAAAAAAGGAAAAGAAGAAAGGGAATTAAAGATATATAACGAAAATGGAGAAGAGTTAGAAAAAGAAAATATCAAAACAGAAATAGAGAGATATTGGTCAAAAATATACAACAGACAACAAAATGGAATAGATATGGTGTGGAATGAGGAGAAAAAAAATGAGTACAAATGGATAGCCAGCAGAAACAACACTGGAAAAATCGAGATAAAAAGACAAAATAATGAAAATACAGATGAACAAATAATACCAATCACGCAACAATTAGGGGAACATATGGCTATGGCATTACCAATAACCAAGAATACATCATACATGGAAAAACCAGTAGTAACAACAATACAACTGAGAGAAAATATAAAGAAACTAAAAAATAAGAAAGCACCGGGACCTGACATGCTAAAACCAGAATTATATAAAATCCTAATAAAAAGTGACAAGATAATGGACACAATGACAGTGTGTTTTAATGAAATAATAGATAAAGGAAAGGTACCAAAAGAATGGAAAGAATCAAGAACTATGATGGTGCCAAAAGTAAACAAACCAAAAGCAAACGAATTAAGACCAATAGCGTTAACTAACATCTCGTATAAATTATTCATGTCAACTGTCATAAAAGACAGAATAGAAGAGCATCTAAGGAATAATAATGAAATAAAGGAAACACAAAATGGATTTACTGAAGGAAGAAGAATTGAAAATAACCTTTTCATTTTAAAATACTGTATAGACAAAATTTATGAGCAAAAAAAGAGTCTAGTAGTAATATCAGTAGACTTTGCAAAAGCTTATGACTCAGTAAAAAGGAAGAAAATGATTGAAATACTAAAAGAATACAAGGTACAAGAAGACATAATAGAGGTAATAGCAGACACTTATACGGGGGACAGAACAACAATAGAATATGCCAAAGAAAATAAAACAGAAATAAAGATTAATAGTGGCATAAGGTAAGGATGCATAAGCTCAACCACAATATTTAAAATGATAACCTACTACATAATAAACAGGTTGGAAAAAGAAGGCACAGGGTATAAGGATGAAATATTTAAAATAGCAGCACTGTTCTTTGCAGATGCCGGGCTGCTACTAGCTCATACAATAGAAGAGGCAGAAAAAATAGTAGACAGTTTGATTACAGTAGGAGAAGAGTGTGGGCTTGATATAAATAAAACAAAAAGTAAAATCCTGATCTTTAACACGAAAACCAAACCCAAAAAAATAAGAGAGATAGAGTTAACAAATGAAACCAAATATTTAGGAATTACAATAAACGACCAGAGAAGATGCTTTAGAGTGCACAAGAGACGGATAATTGAAAAAGCTAAAAAGATGGCAAACATCACATACACAATTATAGCCCACAGTGTCAATAAGGTACTACTAGGCAAAACTTACTGGAAAAGTGTGGTACTCCCAACTATACTGTACGGGGAAAATATACTAGAATTTACAAAAAACGAAATAAAGGAACTACAAAGAATTGAAAACAGCGTTTACCGATACATCTTAGGGGCACCAAGATATGCTCAGATACCAACACTAAGAGGAGAAATAGGGACATCATGTATGCAGAGCAGAATAATGGAAGGATATATTAAGTACTTAAAATATGGATTAGAAGAAGGTAAAAATGACTTAATTAAAAGAATAATGCAAGAAAAGATGGAAAGTAGAAAAGACCAGTGGATATGTACAGTAAAAACATACATGAGAGAAATAGGATTAGAAAATAAATCAGTAAAAAATATTAGTATTAAAGACATCAAAGAAAAAGTACAGAACTGGGACTCATCTCAATGGAAGAAAGAAATAAATGAAAAAAAGAGTCTGGAAATTTATAAAAATTATAAATCAAATATAAAAGAAGAAAAAATATATGATAATACCATAGCATCCATAATATTATATAAAAGTAGAACAAATAATTTACCACTAAATGATAGGAAGAGATTTTCAGGGGGCAATATTAAATGTGATTTGTGTGGGGCAGCAGAAGAGAACATCAAACACTTTTTATTATGGTGGCCATTGTATCAGGAAGACAGGAATAAGGAAGAACACCTACAACAGCCTTATATAGAAAATGAAAACAATTTAATAGGACAATTACTGTTTAGTGAAGAAAATATAGGAAGAACAAAAGACTATTTATATCATATAT
>NC_137044.1:39255333-39385333 GCF_032717465.1 Coenobita brevimanus
GTCTTTCTCCCTACACTTATACATTTTTCTCTCTCGCTTCCCCCCACTTCTGCATCTTTCTCCTGATCCGTCTCCTCTTCCCTCTCTCTCTCTCTCTCTCTCTCTCTCTCTCTCTCTCTCTCTCTCTCTCTCCTACCTTTGCTACCCTTCTTGATATAATTATAACTAACAGTCCCGAGAAAATAACTCATAACCTTAACCCCTTAACCACAAATATAAGTAAGCCTAAACGTGCACCTACTACTGAAACCTTCCGTGACCTGACAACCTATAGCAATGATGTACTGTGTTGCCACCTACTAAATGAAACCAAAAACTTACATACTCTTCTGGCTACTGACAATGTAAACGAACATGTTGATATGTTACCCTCAGTGTGCACCACAAGTTTGGACCAATGTGCCTCCCTTGTTACCACAGAAATAACACGTCCTGCTCCTTGCATTACTGATGACATTGCAGAAATAACAGAAACACGGCATCACACACACAGCCCATTAACACTGATTACAGGAAAGTTACAGGGATTTAAAGAAAAGTCAAATCACTCATTAATCCAGCTAAACACCAATATTATCACAATGAACTCTCAAACTCAAGAGGTAATACTTGTGCAACATGGACAATACTCCAAGACATAATACCCAACAATAACAACTCCAACAATAGCTTTTTTGATGATCCACAAAGTAAAGCTGAAGAATTTAACAGTTTTTTGCAAATGTAGGTAAAAGAACTTTTGAAAATCCCCAGGTGTTCACTGGCCCTGCATCTGAAACACCTGTCACTGGTAATAGCACACTTTGTATGACACAATGCCCACCAGACACTGTTCATGTTAACACTGTATTATTAACAATTAAACATTTACAAAATACTAATCTTATGGCTCATAGTATTTCACTTCGTTTTATTAAGATTCCCTCATCATACTCGCATATTATTTAACCCACGTAATAAATTCTTCAATTGTTACGGGCGTATTCCCTAATGTCTGGAAGAATGCTATAGTCACGCCATTATATAAAAATGGGCACACTCAGGTCGTGAGCAATTACCGACCAATCTCACTGCTACCTGTTTTTTCTATTGTTATCGAAAAAATCGTCTCATCTTAAGTAATAACATTTCTTGAGTCAAACAAACGTCTCTCACAAACCCAACACAGTTTCCTTGCTAAGCTATCCACAATACAGCACTCATAATTATCACTGATAATATCTACCATAACATGGATAATAAACACATCTGTAATCTATCAAAAGCTTTCGACAGTGTCAGCCATTCCATTCTTCTCAATAAACTCAATAAAGACAATGTTGATAACTTCTGGTTTGACAGCTGCCTTAATAACACACAGTCTGTTCGCATCCAAAACATCAAATCCTCCAAATCAAATGTCACTTATGGGGCACCCCAAGGCTCAATTCTTGGCCCTATACTATTTAGTATATATGTGAACGATCTCTCAGAAAATCTTAACGACTGTGTTTTAGTGCAATATGCTGATGACACTCAGTTTCTTCACAGTGGCAAACTAGATTCTCTTCAGGATATATTGCACAAAGCAGAGCAAACCTTGAGTATGGCCAGGGAATATTGTCTTGAAAACGATCTTCTTAATTCTGAATACCACTAAAACCCAATGTATCTTTTTAGAGTGCAGGCCAATGATCTCACTAATACCACCTGACACTACTGTTGGATTTGGAGACACAGCAGTTCAACCCAGCACTTATGTACAGAACTTAGGTATATATATATATATATATATATATATATATATATATATATATATTGCTACATGACCTTTGATAAGCATGTATATAATTGAACTTAGCAAAATGGGAGAAATGGAGTTCCCCCGAGCTAAGCCCTGTATTGGACTACATAGCCCCGCTAGGGTTACAGGAGCGAGCTACCACTCCCGGCACGGCAGCCAGGGCGAGGCTCGAACTCGCAATCCCCCGATTACGAGTCCGGCGCGCTACCACTGTGCTACCGCGCCCCCCGAACTTAGCAAAAGAGTAATAGACATACTGATATATATTAACAGGATAAAAGGTGGCTTTGACAGCCACTCAACAAATCATAGTGCAGGCACTGGCCCTAAGTATACTACGGCAGTGTAATATGTGGCACTGCAGGCACTGGCCCTAAGTATACTACGGCAGTGTAATATGTGGCACTGCAGGCACTGGCACTAAGTATACTACGGCAGTGTAATATGTGGCACCGCAGGCACTGGCCCTAAGTATACTACGGCAGTGTAATATGTGGCACTGCAGGCACTGGCCCTAAGTATACTACGGCAGTGTAATATGTGGCACTGCAGGCACTGGCCCTAAGTATACTACGGCAGTGTAATATGTGGCACTGCAGGCACTGGCCCTAAGTATACTACGGCAGTGTAATATGTGGCACTGCAGGCACTGGCCCTAAGTATACTACGGCAGTGTAATATGTGGCACTGCAGGCACTGGCCCTAAGTATACTACGGCAGTGTAATATGTGGCACTGCAGGCACTGGCACTAAGTATACTACGGCAGTGTAATATGTGGCACTGCAGGCACTGGCCCTAAGTATACTACGGCAGTGTAATATGTGGCACTGCAGGCACTGGCACTAAGTATACTACGGCAGTGTAATATGTGGCACTGCAGGCACTGGCACTAAGTATACTACGGCAGTGTAATATGTGGCACTGCAGGCACTGGCACTAAGTATACTACGGCAGTGTAATATGTGGCACTGCAGGCACTGGCACTAAGTATACTACGGCAGTGTAATATGTGGCACTGCAGGCACTGGCCCTAAGTATGTGGCACTGCAGGCACTGGCACTAAGTATACTACGGCAGTGTAATATGTGGCACTGCAGGCACTGGCACTAAGTATACTACGGCAGTGTAATATGTGGCACTGCAGGCACTGGCCCTAAGTATCCTAAACTACGGCAGTGTAATATGTGGCACTGCAGGCACTGGCACTAAGTATACTACGGCAGTGTAATATGTGGCACTGCAGGCACTGGCACTAAGTATACTACGGCAGTGTAATATGTGGCACTGCAGGCACTGGCCCTAAGTATACTACGGCAGTGTAATATGTGGCACTGCAGGCACTGGCCCTAAGTATACTACGGCAGTGTAATATGTGGCACTGCAGGCACTGGCCCTAAGTATACTACGGCAGTGTAATATGTGGCACTGCAGGCACTGGCCCTAAGTATACTACGGCAGTGTAATATGTGGCACTGCAGGCACTGGCCCTAAGTATACTACGGCAGTGTAATATGTGGCACTGCAGGCACTGGCCCTAAGTATACTACGGCAGTGTAATATGTGGCACTGCAGGCACTGGCCCTAAGTATACTACGGCAGTGTAATATGTGGCACTGCAGGCACTGGCCCTAAGTATACTACGGCAGTGTAATATGTGGCACTGCAGGCACTGGCCCTAAGTATACTACGGCAGTGTAATATGTGGCACTGCAGGCACTGGCACTAAGTATACTACGGCAGTGTAATATGTGGCACTGCAGGCACTGGCCCTAAGTATACTACGGCAGTGTAATATGTGGCACTGCAGGCACTGGCACTAAGTATACTACGGCAGTGTAATATGTGGCACTGCAGGCACTGGCACTAAGTATACTACGGCAGTGTAATGTGGCACTGCAGGCACTGGCACTAAGTATACTACGGCAGTGTAATATGTGGCACTGCAGGCACTGGCCCTAAGTATGTGGCACTGCAGGCACTGGCACTAAGTATACTACGGCAGTGTAATATGTGGCACTGCAGGCACTGGCACTAAGTATACTACGGCAGTGTAATATGTGGCACTGCAGGCACTGGCCCTAAGTATCCTAAACTACGGCAGTGTAATATGTGGCACTGCAGGCACTGGCACTAAGTATACTACGGCAGTGTAATATGTGGCACTGCAGGCACTGGCACTAAGTATACTACGGCAGTGTAATATGTGGCACTGCAGGCACTGGCCCTAAGTATGTGGCACTGCAGGCACTGGCACTAAGTATACTACGGCAGTGTAATATGTGGCACTGCAGGCACTGGCCCTAAGTATCCTAAACTACGGCAGTGTAATATGTGGCACTGCAGGCACTGGCACTAAGTATACTACGGCAGTGTAATATGTGGCACTGCAGGCACTGGCACTAAGTATACTACGGCAGTGTAATATGTGGCACTGCAGGCACTGGCACTAAGTATACTACGGCAGTGTAATATGTGGCACTGCAGGCACTGGCCCTAAGTATACTACGGCAGTGTAATATGTGGCACTGCAGGCACTGGCCCTAAGTATACTACGGCAGTGTAATATGTGGCACTGCAGGCACTGGCCCTAAGTATACTACGGCAGTGTAATATGTGGCACTGCAGGCACTGGCCCTAAGTATACTACGGCAGTGTAATATGTGGCACTGCAGGCACTGGCACTAAGTATACTACGGCAGTGTAATATGTGGCACTGCAGGCACTGGCACTAAGTATACTACGGCAGTGTAATATGTGGCACTGCAGGCACTGGCACTAAGTATACTACGGCAGTGTAATATGTGGCACTGCAGGCACTGGCACTAAGTATACTACGGCAGTGTAATATGTGGCACTGCAGGCACTGGCCCTAAGTATACTACGGCAGTGTAATATGTGGCACTGCAGGAAATCTCAACTTTCACGTGTACAGAAACTACACAATTTTGCTGCTAAAGTTGTCGATGGAAAAGCCAGGAAGTGTGACCATGTCACTGCAGTTTTAAAAGACCTGACATGGCTAAACACTCCAAACAAGATAAAGTTTAACACAGCTGTCACAGTCTTCCAATATCCAGCTAATCTCTACCCTGACTGTCTCCTGTCTTTCCATCGCTGTCACTGTCTCCTGTCTTTTCCATCGCTGTCACTGTCTCCTGTCTTTTCCATCGCTGTCACAGTCTTCCAATATCCAGCTAATCTCTACCCTGACTGTCTCCTGTCTTTTCCATCGCTGTCACTGTCTCCTGTCTTTTCCATCGCTGTCACTGTCTCCTGTCTTTTCCATCGCTGTCACTGTCTCCTGTCTTTTCCATCGGTACACATGATGAAACAGAGTATTAAAAAAAAAAAAAATGTACGTTGCTAAGGTTAATACCGACTCAGGTACAAGATCCTTAGCAGTAACACGGCCAAAGATATGCAACCACCTGCCAGAAAATGTCAAGGAATTACACAGTTTATACACTTTCACAATTACACTTAACAGTCACTTACTAAACACCGTCAATAATATGACTGTACAACGCTATACAATAACAACCCAGTAAAATATGAGGCAAAAATCCATCCATCCATCCATCATCCAATCCCACACTGCCCCAACAGAAGCGTAGAAGCCCGGGGCTAGGCAGTTGGTCTCGACATTTAAGATGAGAGTGACCAGCCTCACTCATCCCTGAGTGGTATTACATGAGCAATAAACCCGAACCACCCCTTGGATATAAACCTTCACCGGCTCAATCCGACTCGAGCGCAATAATTACCCACTAAACCACCAGGTGCCAAAATTTGGTTATATGGTCACCAGCCAGCGTAGTAAATGTTTCCTGGTGTACAGGAAACCATTTGGCTTGTCACTCAGTGTAAAGTCACCCACAGGCAGAAGGAAAAGGAAAGAATGAAGGAAAGAAAGACAGAAGAGGGAGTGTAAAGTTACCCGTAGGCAGAAGGACAAGGAAAGAATGAAGGAAAGAAAGACAGAAGAGGATGGAAGGAAAGAAGGATGGAGGAGAGGAAAGGGCAGACACCCGAGAGCAGCACTACATCGAGTGAGTGGATGGTGAGCGCCCCCATCTACTACTAATATGATATCATAATTCACAAAGGCAACGGTTTAAAATAGACAGTGTAATGACATTTAGTATATTGATAATTGTACTTGTATTATACCCCCTAACACCTATATCTACAGGGTATGATCTTGGCGTCTATGCTTTGTACTGTTATTGTATACATAACATTGTTATATCAATAACCACCGTTTGTGGAAATAAACATTATTATTGTTATTATTATTATTATTATTATTATTTTTATTATTATTATTATTGCTGTTGTTGTTGTTGTTATAATCATGATCATGATCATCATTATTATTATTATTATTATTATTATTATATTATTATTATTATTGCTGTTGTTGTTGCTGCTGTTGTTATAATCATGATCATGATCATCATTATTATTATTATTATTATTATATTATTATTATTATTGCTGTTGTTGTTGCTGCTGTTGTTATAATCATGATCATCATCATGATCATCATCATTATTATTATTATTACTATTATTATTATTATTATAATTCTTATTATTATACTCTTCTCCCTCCATATTTCTTCCCTCCCTGCCTCCTCCATGGCCTCACAGCTGCCAGCCAATCAGAGGGCGGCTGGTGCTAAAGGCAGAGGGAGGCGGACGCTGATTGGCTGAAACACAGCCGCGGCAGCCATATTGCTCCGCCTACTTCCGTTCTCTTATTTTCCTTTTTCTCACTCTTTATCACTTTTCTGTCTACCTGCTTGTGTCTATTGATTTATTTGGAGCTGTTTTGAGTGTCTATTGGTGAGCTGAGGAGGCTCGTAAAAGGATAGATGCGATAGTGTTTTGAAACTTGGGGATTTTTGCACCTGTGTTTGCTGAGAGAGAGAGAGAGAGAGAGAGAGAGAGAGAGAGAGAGCTGTTGAGGCAAAAATGATGAAAGTGGGTGAGATAGAGAAAAGTGAGAGGTGAGGCGGAAACGCGAGAGTGAGGGGAGAGAATATGAGAATAAATGGCGTGAAAGATAGTGAGGAAGTGAGCCAAAATATTACCTTTCCTACGACACCCTCCCCCCCCTCTCTCTCTCTCTCTCTCTCTCTCTCTCTCTCTCTCTCTCTCGTGAGAAAGTGTCATTATTAATTTCTTCCATCCCATGATTCTCTCTCTCTCTCTCTCTCTCTCTCATATCAGCTGAGTGGGGTAAATGAGAGGTAAAGTGAGGAAGGTAAAAAAAATAATAGATACCCAATACAGAGAGAGAGAGAGAGAGAGAGAGAGAGAGAGAGAGACAGTCAGCAACAAGGACAGGTAATTAAAGAAACAAACCTCTAAATGTCACACTATTTAACCATCTCAGATCTAAGTTACAATTGCTAATCACACGCTAAGTCAGTCTCCATGAAGGTTACATTCTGCGGTCGCTAATTTCGATTATAATTAACCGCGCTTCGCTGTGCCCATCACAACCACCTTACTTAACTGTCTGCTAATAGTCCTTTCACCTGAGAGAGAGAGAGAGAGAGAGAGAGAGAGAGAGAGAGAGTATAAGACTTTCTATAGTTTTCACTGCACTTCTTCGTTGTTGATTTGGTATAGTCCTTTCACCTTAACTTGGCTCAGATTTTTGTCTTTTTGCAGTTTATTTCAAGTAACTCACTGGCAAATGACAGTACTAAACCTCTCTATCCTTTTCATAGCACTTCTTCGTGACTAGCATCATCATCTAGTGTTAATGGATCCTTACAACTCAGCATTCAAGAGGAAGAAGATGAAAAAGAAGACGAAGAGGAGGAGGAGGAAGAAAAGAAGAGGAGAAGATGGAGATGATGATGATGAGGAAGAAAAGGGAGGAGCAAAAGAGGAAGAAAAAGAAGAGAGAGAAGAAGACGAAGAAGAGGAGGAGGAGGAGGAGGAAGAAGAAAAAGAAGGAGAAGAAGAAGAAAAAAGAGGAAGAAGAAAAAGTAGAGGGAGAAGAAGAGAAAGAAGAGGAAAAGAAGAAGAAGACGAAGAAAAAGAAGAGGAAGAAGAAAAGAAGAAAAAGGAGAAGACGAAGAAAAGAAAGGGAGGAGGAAGAAGAAAAAGAAGAGAAAGAAGAAGAGAAAGAAGACGACGACGAAAAAGAAGAGGAAGAAGAAAAAGAAGAGGAAGAAGAAAAGAAGAAAAAGGAGAAGACGAAGAAAAGAAAGGGAGGAGGAAGAAGAAAAAGAAGAGAAAGAAGAAGAGAAAGAAGACGACGACGAAAAAGAAGAGGAAGAAGAGGCAGGTCAAGAGGCCAAAGAAGACCCGAGTGGTCATCTTGGGCCATATATTTCCTTACGTTCAAAAACTCTCTCTTAAGGAAAATCAAATCGTCAGAAGCAACAAATACTAAATAAAATAAATACAACTACACGACCCGAAAAGAAAGGATTACCATATATACAAAAAGGATTGGTAAAAATAAATAATCCACAGGTATGAAAATATAACAGAAAAAAGGCAGGTAATAATGCCAGGTGAATTTGACACACCAGGTGACACCCACACACACACACACACACACACACACACACCGCTCGCTGGTGCAGTGGTAACGTTCCCGCTTGCCAACTGGTGGACGGGAGTTCGCGCCTCGCTCAGGTTGCGAAAAGTTTCACTGACGAAGTGGGTGGTTACTGTCCCCCTTGAGCAAGGGGACGGGTGTGTGGGTGTGTGAAGGTCACAGCCTTGCCCTTAGATCGGACTATATGAGCTCTCAGCTCCCTTCCGGGAGGGTAAAAGCTGACGATCACGACCATCAAGTGATCCTGACCGACCCGGTGAATTACACACACACACACACACATCATCGCTCCTGCACTACTCATATATATGGTTAATTAGGCAGCCGAAACTCTAAACAAACAAAATTATACGAATAATATTTAAAATAACGTCAAATATTCACATCATCATCATCATCCAATCCTACATTGCCCCATGAGGAGCGTAGGAGTCCGGGGCTAGGCAAGTTGGTCCTGACATTTAAGATGAGGGTGACCAGCCTCACTCATCCCTGAGTGGCAATATGTGAGCAATAAACCCCAACCATCCCTTGGATATAAACCTTCACCGGCTCAATCCGATTGGAGCGCCTTAATTACCCACTATATCACCAGGTGTCCTAATTTGGTTGTATGGTTACCACCCAGAGTAATAAATGGTTTCCTGGTGTACAGGAAACCATTTGGCTTGTCACTCAATGTAGAGTCACATAATAAAAAACAAAAAAATCACCAACTTGAAATTCAACCGTTATCTCGGACACCCCTTGGAGGCTTCGTAATATCTCTTCCTCGGCGATTTAGTTTTCCTGCTACACATTAGTATCCTCTAATATGGTGTTAATACAAACTACGACTGTATTAAAAAAATATAAATAACGTCACAGAGGACAGCAAGGTGTAATATGCAAAATAAATGGCTCAGGAAAAGATGCTAAGAATCCTTCCATGTCAACGAGATAACGGCTTAATTTTCAACCCCGACTTGGGAGGCTTCGTAACACCTCTTCCTCAGCGATTTATTGTGCACATTACACCTTAATATTCTATTGTAGGTTACTGAGGCAACTGTGCCGAGATTTAAATTTAAGCCGTAATCTCTCATATAGGAGATTTCGTAACATTTCCTTCTCGGCGAACTATTTTGCACACTCAACCTTAATATCGTCTTGTGTGCGATTGATGCAAACTATGGCGGTACTAGCAAAGTATAAATATCATACAAGCCAACAGAAAAGCCTAATTTGAAAATGAATCGTTAAGGAACAAGTGCTGCCAAGCCCATCATTCCAGCGATATTACGGATTAATTTTCAGCTAACTTTGATCGTTCCGTAATACTTCTTCTTCAGCGATTTATTTTGCACCCTACACCTTAATATTTTCTTCTATGTTACTCTGACTTGCAATTGTGCCGACATCAAAGCTCAAGCCGAAATTGCCTTGGAGATTCCGCAGTGTCTCTTCCTCGGCGATTACTTGGCGCATATACCATAAAATCCTCCAGTATGTTATAAATGGAATCTACGTCGATTTTAAAAGTGACAGATTATATGAAAATCAATATTAATGTGTAATATGCCAAATAAACTGCCGAGGAAGAGGCACTACGAAATCTCCATATTAAGGATATTTTTAAAACTTGGCGCCGAGCCTGAAGCGACAGCCTCTTGCTTTTGTGTTAATTTTATGGCTGGTGTGTGTGCTGCATCGCTTATCTCTGGGATATGAGCCTTATTACCAGCATCATAGAGCTGCCTTACACTGGCATTCACCAGCAGGCTTCGTAGCACCTTCACCTAAGCCATTTATCCCGTACATTACACATTAACATTCTCCTGTAGGCCATTATTAGCGTTTTAATACCAACATGGTTTTTGTTGGTAACAAGCAAAATAATACTGAGGTGTAATGTGCAAATTAAATCACTAAGGAAGAGGAGTTGTGAAATATCCAGCGTCTCAGAAACTGACCCTTAACCGTCTCAATCCGGTGACATAATTTATTCTTTTGAGTGGAAAATAAATCGGCGGGATGAAAGGGTTAGGGGATTATAGTAGCGCGTACTGTACAAGGCATTTTCGTCCTCATGTTTTAGTTTCAAATCCCGCGCGTGTTTTCTGCTTAGCTTTGGAGATTTCGTTTCATCTTCGCCAATTTATCGTGCACGTTGGACCTTAATATCCTCCTTTACATTATCAACGGCATCTATGTTGATAATGGAAAGTTATGAATAACGTATAAGAGACTATTAAGGTGTGATAGGCTAAACAAACCGCTAAAGAAGACATGCTACGAAGTCTCCAATGCCAGCGGGAATACGACTCGCTAACTGCCACCAAAGGAATTTTATTTGCCAAGGCTGGGTCTCCTCTTGTTGCGTATTTGTGTACCGTATCATCGTTGCGTATTAGCGTACCGTATCATCGTTGCGTATTAGCGTACCGTATCATCGTTGCGTATTAGCGTACCGTATCATCGTTGCGTATTTGCGTACCGTATCATCGTTGCGTATTTGCGTACCGTATCATCGTTGCGTATTTGAGTACCGTATCATCGTTGCGTATTTGCGTACCGTATCATCGTTGCGTATTTGCGTACCGTATCATCGTTGCGTATTTGCGTACCGTATCATCGTTGCGTATCGGCCAGTGGTACGATACGGTACAACAGTGTCCTCAATCGTGTAATCACTGCCCCGTATACGACTCCACTTGTTGCGTATTTGCGTACCGTATCATCGTTGCGTATCAGCCAGTGGTACAATACGGTACAACAGTGTCCTCAATCGGGTCATCACTGCACCGTATCATCACTGCAGATCCGTATCACAACACAGCACGCGGCATTACCACTGAACCTCAGTGTTTTGTCTGAGTGCAGCAGTGAATGGAGACGCAGGAGAGAATGGAGAAGGAAAGACTGACTACGAGGGTGTATGTAGGTGAAGTGGAGGCAGGGAGAGGGAGGGGCAGACCGAGGATGAGGTGAAGGGCTGAGTTGAGAGGTATATGAGGGAGGGGGGAGTGAGTTAGGGGGAGGGCAGTCAAAGGATGGGTGACAGAGCGACTTGGAGGCGTTTTGTCTGTGGCCACCCTTTGTGGAATTAGGGTGTTGGGCAATAGATAGATAGATAGATAGATAGATAGATAGCAGTGAGTTCCTGTGTGCAGTCAGCAGCGGCCTGGTCCATTGGTATTATTACCTAGTCAAAGGCAAGGATAGGCACCACGTTGGCGGGTTTAGGGCGTCGGGCTATAGATAGATAGACAGATAGAATAGATAGATAGACAGATAGAATAGATAGATAGATAGATAGCAATGAGTTCATCTATGCAGTCAGCAGCGGCCTCGTCCATTCGTAAGGCAAGGATAGGCACCACGTTGGCGGGTTTAGGGCGTCGGGCAATAGATAGATAGACAGAATAGATAGATAGATAGATAGATAGAATAGATAGATAGAACAGATAGATAAATAGATAGATAGATAGCAACGAGTTCATGTCAAAGGCAAGGATAGGCACCACGTTGGCGGGTCAAAACTGCACACAAGTAGGCAGGGGTAGGGTGCATCGTGTGTTGGCTGACGTACATTGCCAGCATGGGAGTGCATTGTACAAAAACAGTGAACACAAAAGATAAGGAACAAAATCACACTCACACTTAATAATCTGGGCAGCCTTAGCATTGACCGCTGGCAAGGTGGTCATGTTAGCGCTTTGGATATTTCCTGCACTGGATGACCCCTGACCCCTGACCTGGCGGTGTAGGTCATGCGGGTACGAGGCACACTCTCCTTCTCTCTCTCCCTCTCTCTCTCTCTCTCTCTCTCTCTCTCTCTCTCTCTCTCTCTCTCTCCCATGATTATAAGGGAAAGAGATGGAGAAAAAGTGTGAAGGAAAGAGAGAGGGAGGGAGAGGAGGGAGGAGAAGAAAGGTAGAGTGGTAGGAAAAAAGGGAGAGGAGGGGAAGGCAGTGGTGAGAGAGAGAGAGAGAGAGAGAGAGAGAGAGAGAGAGAGAGAGAGCATTAGATGTAGAAACAGAAATGGCAGTTGAGGATGCAGGCGTAGACGTAGTAGTAGTAGTAGAAATAGAAGTAGATATTGAAGTAGATATTGAAGAAGATATTGAAGCAGATATTGAAGTAGATATTGAAGAAGATATTGAAGCAGATATTGAAGTAGATATAAAAGTAGATATTGAAGATATAAAAGTAGATATAAAAGTAGATATTGAAGTAGATATAAAAGTAGATATTGAAGAAGATATAAAAGTAGATATTGAAGTAGATATAAAAGTAGATATAAAAGTAGATATTGAAGTAGATATAAAAGTAGATATTGAAGTAGATATAAAAGTAGATATTGAAGTAGATATAAAAGTAGATATTGAAGTAGATATAAAAGTAGATATTGAAGTAGATATAAAAGTAGATATTGAAGTAGATATAAAAGTAGATATTGAAGTAGATATAAAAGTAGATATTGAAGTAGATATAAAAGTAGATATTGAAGTAGATATTGAAGTAGATATAAAAGTAGATATAAAAGTAGATATTGAAGTAGATATAAAAGTAGATATTGAAGTAGATATAAAAGTAGATATTGAAGTAGATATAAAAGTAGATATAAAAGTAGATATTGAAGTAGATATAAAAGTAGATATAAAAGTAGATATAAAAGTAGATATTGAAGTAGATATAAAAGTAGATATTGAAGTAGATATTGAAGTAGATATAAAAGTAGATATTGAAGTAGATATTGAAGTAGATATAAAAGTAGATATTGAAGTAGATATAAAAGTAGATATTGAAGTAGATATAAAAGTAGATATTGAAGTAGATATAAAAGTAGATATTGAAGTAGATATAAAAGTAGATATTGAAGTAGATATTGAAGTAGATATAAAAGTAGATATTGAAGTAGATATAAAAGTAGATATTGAAGTAGATATAAAAGTAGATATAAAAGTAGATATTGAAGTAGATATAAAAGTAGATATTGAAGTAGATATAAAAGTAGATATTGAAGTAGATATTGAAGTAGATATAAAAGTAGATATTGAAGTAGATATAAAAGTAGATATTGAAGTAGATATAAAAGTAGATATTGAAGTAGATATAAAAGTAGATATTGAAGTAGATATAAAAGTAGATATTGAAGTACTGAAGCTGAGCAATTAGTAGAAAAGTAGTTGTAAAAGTAGAAGTGGAAGTAAAGGTAGACGCAGGAAAAACAGAAGTAGAATAGTAGTGGAAGTAGTAACATAAAAGTAGTGGATGTAGAAGTGAGGAGGAGGAGGGGGGGGAAGAGGAGGAGGAGGAGGAGGAGAAAGAGGAGGAGGAGGAAGTAGAAAAGAAGGAAGAATAAGAGGAGAAGAAGGAAGAGGAGGAAGAAAAAAAGGAAGTGAACGATGATAAAGAAGAGGAACAAAGAAGAGGAACAGAAAGAACAGGAATAAAGAATAAGAGGAATGAAGAGGAACAGGAAAGAGAAGAGGAAGCGGAGGAGGAAAAAGAAGAGGAAGAAGAGGCAAAGGAAGGATGCGGAATGGCAGGAGAAAGAGGGAGAAGAGGAGGAAAAAGAAGAGGGATAGGGAGAAGAGGAAGAAGATAAGGAAGAGGAAGAAAAGGTAGAGGAAGAGAAGGAGGAAGAGGAAGAGGAGGAAGATGAAGAGGAAGAAGAGGGAGAAGAAGAGAAGGAAGATGAAAAGGAACAGGATGAAGAGGAAGAGAAGAAAGATGAAGAGGAAGGGGAAGAGAAGAAAGATGAAGAGGAAGGGGAAGAGAAGAAAGATGAAGAGGAAGGGGAAGAGAAGAAAGATGAAGAGGAAGGGGAAGAGGAGGAGGAAGAAAAGAGGAAGAGGAGGAGGAAGAAAAGAGGAAGATGAAGAAGATGAATAAGAGGAAGGGGGAAGAAGAAACAATGTATAATATCCAGCTAATCATCTGTACAATCATTATTACGTTTATTAAATGACATGGACGACACAAGCCGTCAGGCAGGTAAGCGTTAACTACTGTAACTGAAGCTTTAAGTAAGTGTACAACGATAACAACACCTTCCCTACTCCATATAACATTCAAATAATTACCACATTCAGAAAGCAATGAGTTTAAACCGGTAAAGTAGATGCAGTAAGAGGAAATTATCAAAGACCCTGCACTCACAAACTGGAGGACGAAGATCCAAATGGCTGACCTTGCCGGTGGCGTCGTGGTGGCGGGGCAGTGCACCTCGCGTCTTGTAGCACCTCAGCCTGGCCTCCTGTCTCCCCCACACCTTGACACCCACACCAGCGCCAGGCCACCAGCGTCCACAGCCACTCGTGTCCTCGAAGATCACGCTGAGACCAAATCACACACAAAAATAAAGATGACTTCCTGCTGCGATGCTTCTTAGGAAAAAAAAGTGGCGGCAAGTGTGTGGCAGGTGGCAGGTGCTGGGCAGGGCAGGTGTGCCAACCGTGCTGTGTCAACGCGTCACTAACCCACCTGCCACACACCACTTGCTACGTAATCCATAAGCATCAAACACAACCACACAGGGTACTAGCTAATCTGTCAGCATCTCTGGCTTGATATAAAGTGCTTCTAAGAGTTTCGCATGCCTAGACAACTAATCTTATAGGAAATAAAATGAGATAATATCAGCTCTCGATCTGTGAGTGCATCTGAAGTATTGGTACACCTGATGTGCACACATGCACGACGCACCACCTCACCTGAAGTTGCCACCGATCCAATTTAAAGCACCATTAATTATATTCTATGAGCCACTTTGCCCGGCTCAGTTGTGTATAATTTTTACCTTATGTAATTATAATACGATAAATTTGTGAAGAAAAGATTATAAGGAATACTACAATACAATATTTATTTACACTAAGCAACCGCATTTGTTCACACATAGATTATGGAAGAAGAGGGGGAGGTGGGGGGCTTTTGAGGGGGGAGAGGAGGGGAATGTGGAGGCAGCGGTAGAGGAGAAAGGAAGGGGATGTATTCGTCTGTTTCAAGATTCATAGTAAAAAAGGTACAACTTAGTGATATGAGAACTGAATGATAAAAACAGCCTCAGGGCAATGTGATGGAAAATATGAACAAAGAGGAAGGCCAGCTGCAGAGGTGTACGATAAGTGTCCAGAGGTGAACGTTGGGTAAGATGAAGAACGTGTATTTTTCATCCAGTGTTTTTATTTTTCATTATGGTTTGCACTTGATACACTTATATTGGAAATAATATTAAAGCTTTACATCAGTTTAACAAGCTGCTAATGCGTTTGTGATACATCGATTAATATGAGAGAGAGAGAGAGAGAGAGAGAGAGAGAGAGAGAGAAGAAAGGAGGGATGTCGTAGAGATGGTGCCTTTTTGTTTTGATATCGCAGCAATACACCCACGTTTCATCGCCTGTTATGATATTTTTCAGAAAGTTTTCATCTGCATTTAGACAAACTGCTCCTGACTGATTGTGACTGCTCTTTTTTTGCTCATCTGTCAGCAGACGCGGCACAAATTTTGCGGCAACACGATGCATCTTCAGTTTCTTTGTTAAAATCATGTGGCAGGAACTTTTACAGATGCCAACTTTTTCGAAAACTTCACGGACAGTCAGGCGACTACCGTCGTGGATCACAACACGGACTCTCTCAACGTGAACGTCGTCTCTTGACATGGAAGGCCGGCCAGATTTGGGATCGTCTGTAGTGGATGTTCTTCCCGATTTGAATCGCTGGAGCCACTTGTGATTATGGCTTAAACAATCCTTCCCAGAAGCCTGCTGGAACATCTGAAAATTTCTGCAAAAGGTTTTCCCAGTCTGAAACAGATATCCCACCAACACGTTGCTCTTCAAGATCCTTCATTGTTCACCCTGCAACAAATCAAGTGCACTAAACACATTGACTCAGGTACGTGTATCTCGATGACTTAATGGAGTGATGCGGCAAGTGTTAGACTATAGCTCAAAGTTGCCGCTACACAGCACTCCCACTGCAATCACACGAAGCCGGCTATAATAACTCAAAGACAAACAGCCTACGGGATTAGGCTATGGTGACTGGCTATAGATATATAGTGGTAATAGTAGCAGTTGTTGTAGTATAGCGTGTCACACATGCGCACTTCCCCTTTATGGAGCAGTTCTCTACTGTACAAGGAAATCAGTGATATGGGTCTACATGCTGTATACTGATGTAGGCTATAGTGCACTGGCGTCATTACCTTCATATTATCTTTAGGTGCCAAGGGGTGGGTAGGTTTTATTGTTCATGGAATGTTGCTCGCCAAGGAACGAGTATCTGGTGAGAGAGAGAGAGAGAGAGAGAGAGAGAGAGAGAGAGAGAATTATGTACAATGACTGTCTTGTACTATAGCCTATGCAGTGTGTATAGTAGCAGAGAGAGAGAGAGAGAGAATTATGTACAATGTCTTGTACTATAACCTATGCAGTGTGTATAGTAGCAGAGAGAGAGAGAGAGAGAGAGAGAGAATTATGTACTATGACAATGTCTTGTTCTATATCCACTCCTGGGGAGGGGGGAAACAATACTTCCCCAGCATCCCTGCTTGTCGAAAGAGGCGACTAAAAGGGGCCTGTTTGTCTCCAGTCTTTTTCTCCTTACTGTCCTCTTCTCCTCTTCTGTCCAACCTCTCTTCTTGATATTTTCGTGTTTCTTGCAGTTTATTTTCCCTTTACTCCTACAGTGCCATATAGCCATATTATTGCTTGGTGCTAATGTTTCACTATTCCTTGTTCTGTATCTTATATTATGATGTATATAGTAGCAGAGAGAGCATTATGTACCATGACAGTATCTTGCACTATAACCTATATGATATGTATAATAGCAGAGAGAGAGAGAGAGAGAGAGAGAGAGAGAGAGAGAGAGAGATTTAAATCTCGCGGGTCAACTCATCTTTTCTCAACTTCTGTGTTTCTCTAATATCGATTAGTTTCTTATCATTTCCCTATAGATATTGATGTATAGAAACGTACTCTTGAAGAAATTAGGCAGGAAATAAGTATGAGAACTATATTACCAAAATTTAATTTTAAAAAAATACAGTACCTCTACAACAATAAATACCTATAGTTGTGTGAAAAACATTATTTTTTTTATATTCATGAAACAAGCACGTGTGATGTGAATATAGTGATAATTATGGTAAGTCAAAAGTCGTATGTAAATGTTATATATATTGAAAAATCGGTAAAATTATGAGTTTGTCCCGAAGGCGAGATTCTCCATTGCTCCGGTGTTTTGCTGCTACTGTTTGGCGTCGGTGTTGAAATGTGAAGTGTATTTTGAGTGTTTATATTGATATTTAGGATGAAAGAACGATATATTATGTGTGTATTGGCCACCTAGCCTGCCCTGGCATCTTCTCCGCCTACCAAAACGCTGCAGGTGAGTGTATAATGACAGCTGTAACTTAGGATGTGGGCCACCATGAGGGGGAAGAGGTGAGAGAGGTTTGTCATCGCTTGACAGCTTTGGGCCACCGCTACGGGAATTATGACACTCATACAGGTCAGATAGTAAATCCTGATTGCATTTAATATGATCAGTCGTAGTTTCGAGGTACGGCTGAATCTCCTTGGTGGCTAGTCAAATCAGCCCTGCAGGTTAACCAAAGCTATGGGTACATTGCGTTTAACAGGGATAGCCGAAGCAGAAAAGGGTTTAGGGATCTTTGTCAGGTTGAAATTGACGTACTAGAGAGTGTAAGTGAGAGCTGGAAGAGGAGAGGGAGACCAAGGAATATTTTTTTGTAGTTTGGTTGAAATAGTTTCAGCCAAAAACAATTATAAGATTTTGATTCATTTTGTTCAGTTTTTTAGACAGTTTTAAAACACTTTTCTGTTGCATTATCATTGACATTAATTTTATTGTACTGCTGAAGGTTAGGTTAGGTTGTCTTCAAGAGTACAATAAACATTTGCAACAAAAGTGCCAAAAAGTGTCTTAGATTTGTCCAATATTCCAAAAAAATGAATCAAAATCTCATAATTGTGTTTTTGGCTGAAACAATAATTTTGCCTTTTTTATTTTCATTACCTCATTCCTTTACACATAGTTTGAGTTTTTTCCGATGGTTTTACATGTAATTTGAGTTTGTTTTTAGGCCCATTTTTATTGAAACTGGTGTATTTTACCATTGTCTCCTGCATCACCACCACGGCAAAGGACGTTAACAACAAAAGCCAGGATGGTAGGTAACGAGGCAGCCACCACTTTATTTTTACCATGTTTTCCTGTTTTTTCCTAACAACGCCTTGTAGATTATTTTTATGATATTTTCTGTGTGTATTTTAAAGTTTTGATGTGTGTTATTTCTTTTATAATTAGTGAATTGTTTAGCCATGTCGAGAGGATGTAGAATGAGAGACTAATGAGGAGTGTATGTAAGTGAGGTGGAGGGAGGAGGAGGCTGAGGATGAGATGGAGGGATAGAATGGAGAGGTATGTGAGGGAGGGTGGTGTGAGCTGGGGGAGGGCAGTGAAATGTTGGGAGACAGGGTGACATGGAGGTGATTTGTTTGTGGCCACCCATTATGGGATTAAGGCGTCTGGCAGTAGATGGAATTAGAATTATAATCACAACTCTGCCGATTGACACCAAAAGCAGGTCGGCATTTTGTAACCCCAGCTGGACAATCATCTAATCTCTCTTGTGGTAATTTGATCCTAACCCAGCTGAATGTAATTTAACCTAGTTTATCCTAACCTAAGCTACTTCACCTTTACCAAACCTTATGATGGCTGTCTTGGAACACCATTTTGTCACATACTAATCTCGTCTGTGTTAATTTATCCTAACCCAGCTGAATGTAATTTAACCTAGTTTATCCTAACCTAAGCTACCAGTACTTCACCTTTACCAAACCTTATGATGGCTGTCTTGGAACACCATTTCGTCACATACTTAATCTCATCTGTGTTAATTTATCCTAACCCAGCTTCCTTTATCATAATGTAATTTAATCTCATTTATTGTAATTTTACCTCTTTTTTTAACCTAATCTGACCTCTTAATACAACCTAACATAACCTATCATAAACTAACCTAACCTATCCCGATTTCTTGTAACCTAAACTGACCAAACCTAACCTCATCTCAGTTCTAATCTAACCTGACCTAACCTCAGTTCAGCTAACCTGACCCACTCAGATTTATTCCATTGCTGAAGTACAGTTGGCTGCAGAGAATTTTTGAAACCTTCATGATTTGTAACAGCAGCCTTGGCAAACTCTGATTCTCACATTTCAAAGCTGCCACACCGATGCTATTGTAAAAAAAAAAAAAAAAAAAAAAAAAAAAAAAAATGGAAAGGACATGGTGAAAGGCCAAGAAATGTGATTCAAAATAAATAGTAGTTATTGTTAGTGTTTCAAATGCCATAAATCCAGTCGTACAAGACTTTACAATTTTGGAATCAAGAATAGTGATTAAAAATAAGAGTATCATAATGTTGTTTCAAATGCCATAATGTATGAGGATCAAATCATATAAGACTTCATAATTTTGGAAACAAGAAAAGTGATAAAAAACTAGTATCATAATGTTTCAAATGCCATAAAGTAAGAGTATCCAATCATACAATACTTCACAATTTGGAATGATAAAGTAGTTTTAAATGCCGTACAATAGAGTACTGTACATGTGGGTTCAGTTACATGTTTGTCTGCTATACAAGAGATCGATGATGTGAGAATGGGCAATGTAGACCCAGGTTCAGTGATGCTGGTGGGATCAGTTAACCTAACCTGATTTTCCCCCTAAGTTTGATCTGTCTGTCTATTGTCAGACACCTTAATCACATAAGGATTGGCCACAAATAAATCACCTCCATGTCACCCAGTCCCCCGCCATTACACTGCCCTGCTCCCACCTCACACTGCTCCGTCTCATGCACATACGCCATTACACAGTACATATCCCCCCCCATCCATTATATGAGTATCATATCCATTATTGAAGTAGTCGTCCATTAACACACCCGTCATATAACAGGTCCCGCCTGTATCCAGTCTTGTGAGGGTGACAGGGTTCAGACAATCCATAACTCTGATGCCATCACAACATTGGTGAGGGTGGGACACAAGCATCTCTGGTGGTCCTTGTAATTTAAAGTATGGTATATTTTGTGTGTTTATGGACAGACAGCCTCCATACTAAAAAGCACATTTTTATGCATTCATAAAGCATCTGAATCACTCAAGAGATAAGTGATTTTTATTATTATTATTATTAAAAGAGATGGTAATTTCTCTGGGAGGAGGGCAGTGAATTGCAGGGGACAAGGCGACATGAAGGCGATATGTTTGTGGCCACCCCTTACAGGATTAAAGGTCGGACAATATATAGATAGACACCAATGGCTTTATTTTTACCTGCACAGATGGTGCTGAACCAACCTGCCTGCTATTACCCCAACCTTCCTGCCATCAAAATGCAGCAGAGAGTCAGCAAGGAGTAACTAGGAAATCAGCAAGGAGTCAGCAGGATATTGCCAAGAAGTCAAAGGAAATCAGCAAGGAGTCAGCAGGAAGTCAGCTGAGACCTCAGGTATAGTTCTTTCATCTGAACTTGGCAAAGATTTTAATTCCTTTGCAGTTTATTTCCCTTAGCTCAGTGGCAGAAAAAGGCAATACTGTACTAGTGCTCTACCTCCATTCCGTAGCACTTCTTTGTGATTAGCATTGTATCCTTGCATTACTCTGTTTATTACAAATCAGAATTTTAATTGGAGAGATGGTAATTTTGGCCAGAGAGATGGTAGTTTTGGCCAAAGATGGTAATTTTGGCCAGAGAGATGGTAATTTTGGCCAGAGAGATGGTAATTTTGGCCAGAGAGATGGGAGTTTTGGCCAAAGATGGTAATTTTGGCCAGAGAGATGGTAATTTTGGCCAGAGAGATGGGAGTTTTGGCCAGAGATGGGAGTTTTGGCCAAAGATGGTAATTTTGGCCAGAGAGATGGTAGTTTTGGCCAGAGAGATGGTAATTTTGGCCAGAGAGATGGTAGTTTTGGCCAAAGATGGTAATTTTGGCCAGAGAGATGGTAGTTTTGGCCAAAGATGGTAATTTTGGCCAGAGAGATGGTAGTTTTGGCCAGAGAAATGGTAGTTTTGGCCAAAGATGGTAGTTTTGGCCAGAGAGATGGTAGTTTTGGCCAGAGAGATGGTAGTTTTGGTCAGAGAGATGGTAATTTTGGCCAGAGAGATGGTAATTTTGGCCAGAGAGATGGTAGTTTTGGCCAGAGAGATGGTAATTTTGGCCAGAGAGATGGTAGTTTTGTGCCAAGTCATAGTAAAGGGTGTAGTGTACCTAACTTCCCCAAGGTCTGGTATACTTGTCAGTTAATCCGTAAACTGTAATTTTTCTCAATTACCATAACACTTTCCTGGGCCAGCCAGGCCTAACTTTTCTACCCCATTCCCAGGCCAGGAGTGACTTGCCAAAGAAATGAAGCTGTTTTGCCTTTGTGGCTGCATGCATTTACTGCTGACACATTGCACAAAATGTGTAGCCTATACACTTTTGCCTTGATGTAATGTAGCACCCATTCTCCATATACCGGTATATATATATATATATATATATATATATATATATATATATATATCTATCTGTCTATCTATCTATCTAGGAGGAGGCCTTAGCACGGGCCGAACAGGGTAGCACTCCCGAGGGGAATGGGAATGCTGGTGATAGGGAGAGCTGGAGCTCCTGTTTCACTAGCTATCTAACCATCCCCCTTTGCTGACCTTTTCAGCATGACAGTAACATGGAGAGTAGACCAGCATACTCTCCCAAACATTGCCTCTAACTATCTATGCACTACACCACATGCACTTTATATTTCACACAACGTATCCCACTACGTTACAGGGGTTGGCGCCAGCAAGGGCATGCAGCCAGAAAACTTTGCCCCCGCTACCTAGTGGCGGACTTCTGGGGGGAGGCGTGGCGGGGGTTCTGCCAGCATAGATCGTGGGTCCAGGGCGAGATGGGGCTCGGGCCTGTGCTAGAGGGTACAGGGCATTGCGGTTCCCAGGCTGCTGCTTCCACCCAATAGAGAGGGGCCCGAACCTGGGAGTAGCGCCCCAGGAGGCTGCCCTGTCAGTGGGTGTATAATGGCGTGATAGTTACAGTGCCAAGGCGCGCTTGGAGGGTGTCCCTGCAGCTGTCCTGGCAGGGTGCCCCGAGGCCACTACCACAGCTAGTTACAGTGCCAAGGCGCGCTTGGAGGGTGTCCCTGCAGCTGTCCTGGCAGGGTGCCCCGAGGCCACTACCACAGCCACTGGTAAGCTGGTGAGCTAGGGGTCCCAGATCCATTGCCTGGACCTGGGACTGTGCAGTGAGTGGGACCTGTGCTGTGTCTGTCCCCCTTTATTAATACTGAAGATGACAAAACAAAATAAGTTTCAAAGCAAGCCTGAGGACAGTAAATCACCCATGGGGATGAGGGTGGGTTCATGGAATGTGGGAAGTTTGAGGGGAAGAGCAGGGGAAGTCGTTGAGGCATTCAGTAGGAGGTGGGTGGATGTGGCGTGTTTGCAGGAAGTCCGGTACAGAGGTGGATCAGCCAGAAAGATTGTTGGGAAGGACTGTTGCTGTAAGTTGTTTTGGCAGGGGGGGACAGACGGATATGGAGGTGTTGGTGTGATGGTTGCGGAGAAATGGGTGGAATATGTTATGAATGTTTTGAGAGTAAGCGATAGGATATTGGTAGTGAAAATTCTGTTGGGAAGAAAGATAGCTGCGATTATATCGGCATATGCTCCACAGGCAGGATTGGATGTAACAGAGAAAGATAGATTTTAGGATGATTTAATACGTGTAGTGGGTGGTATGCGGGATGATGAGATAGTGATTTTGGGAGGGGACTTAAATGGTCATGTAGGTGAAGCAGCACAAGGTTATGAAGGAGTGCATGGGGGATGTGCGTATGGTCTAAGGAATGCAGAAGGGGAAAGGATACTCGAGTTTGGGGAGGCAACGGACATGATTGTGTGCAACACATATTTTAGGAAAAGAGACAGTAGGTTAATTACGTATGAGTCTGGGGGAAATAGCAGTCAGATAGATTATTTTCTGGTTAGGAAGGCTGATAGGAGGTTAGTGAGGGATGTTAAAGTTCTAGGAAGTGAGGAGTGTGTGCAGCAGCACAAACTATTGATTTGTGATATGGTGCTTAAAGAACAAGTGATGAAAAAGAGGACTTATGTACCTAGGAGGAAAATATGGAAGCTGAAAAACCAAGTAGTAAGGGATGCCTTCTATAGCGAGTTGAGGAGAGTGGTGGCTGAACAGGGAGCTGTAGACAGAGGCGTTAATGAACAGTACAGAGCCCTCAAGAACAATTTCTTGAGAGTTACTGACGTAACATGCGGCTGGACAAGAGGACCACCAAGACATAAAGTAACTTGGTGGTGGGATGAGGGTGTAGAAGCTGCAATTGAGGAGAAAAGAAGGCTTTTCCGGGAATGGAAGAAGGGTGGTAGCAAAGAGGAATATTTGGCTGCCAAGCGTAGGGCTAGAAGAGAGGTATACAGGGCAAAGTCTGAGTCACAGAGACAATTACTTGATAACCTAAATCATGGGGAAAGGAAAAATATATTTAGGGTGGCAGGTCAGGTGAGGAGGGATAATCGGGATATCATAGGTGAGCAGTGTGTGAAGAATGATGAAGGAAGGGTAGTGGTGAACAGTGAGGATATTAAAGATGCATGGAGAGAGCATTATAATCGGTTGTTGAATGAGGAGTTTGACTGGGACAGGGAAGGTTTGGAGCCAGCAGATCCAGTGTCTGGCCCTTGGCCTTTGATTGATACTGCTACTGTGAGTGAGGCAATAGGCAGGATGAGGGTGGGGAAGGCAGCAGGTGTGTCTGGGTTGACTGCCGAAATGTTGAAGGCCTCAGGCGATATAGGGGTGAGTTTAGTCACTGACCTGATAAATAGGATTATTTATGAGTGTGTTGTCCCAGATGATTGGCTGAAGAGTGTAATTGTAAATGTGTATAAAGGAAAGGGTGATGCCCTGGAAAGAGGAAATTATAGAGGCATAAAGCTCTTAGATCAGATAATGAAGGTAATGGAGAGAGTTTTAGAAAGTATGATTAGAGAAAGAGTGAATATTGATGAGATGCAGTTTGGGTTTATGCCAGGTAGGGGGACCACTGATGCCATATTCATTGTTCGACAGCTTCAGGAAAAATATATTGGTAGGAGAAGGGATCTTTATTTTGTTTTTGTTGATTTGGAAAAGGCCTTTGACAGAGTCCCTAGAGAGGTGGTGAAGTGGGCAATGAGAAAGCTTGGCTTGGAGGAGTGGCTGGTTAGGGTGGTTATGGCCATGTATGTGGGTGCTCACACCCAGGTGCGAGTGAATGGAGATTTGAGTGATGAGTTTTCCGTGAATGTTGGTGTGCATCAGGGGTCAGTCTTGAGTCCCATGTTGTTTATCATGGTACTTGAAGCCCTTTCACGTGACTTTAGAAACGGACTCCCGTGGGAGTTGTTGTATGCTGATGATTTGGTGTTGATTGCAGAGAATGAAAGGGAGGTGGAGGAAAGGTTTAGGAAGTGGAGAGATGGTATCGGGCAAAAGGGTTTAAGGGTAAATGCAGATAAAACAAAAGTGATGATATCTAGGGTTGGTGGCGGTACTGTCAAAGACGAGGGAGAGTGGCCATGTGCAATTTGCCACAAGGGCGTGGGAAGTAATTCCATCTTGTGCGGTGTGTGTGATAAATGGGTGCATAAGAGATGTAGTGGTATCAGAGGTAGACTGCGAGATAATGCTGATTTTATGTGTACGGCGTGCCGGGGTGAGCAGGTGGAGATTGTCAGACGTGAAAGGATTGAACTTGCTGGTGAATCTCTTGAGTGTGTGGAAGAGTTTTGTTATTTGGGAGACATGTTGTGTGCTGGAGGTGGGGTTGGAGCTGGCTCTGTGGCTAGGGTGAGAAGTGGTTGGAAGAAGTTCAGGGAGCTGTTGCCTCTCCTGACATTGAGAGGCCTCTCCCTACGTGCTAAGGGGTCTTTGTATGCAGCATGTGTTAGGAGTGTAATGCTGTATGGCAGTGAGACTTGGGCAGTGAAGGAGGAAGATATTCGCCGGCTCAGACGTACAGAAACGACAATGATTAGGTGGATGTGCAGTGCGTCCCTGCGTCCAAGGCCTGGAGGGGCTGGGTTTACGATGGAAGAGTTGAGAGGTAGGATGGGACTGGAGTGTATTGGTGTTGTGATGAGGAGAGGTAGATTGAGGTGGTTTGGACATGTGGAGAGGATGGGGGATGATAATTGGGTGAAGAAGGTGAGAAGTGTTAATATTGGGGTTGGGGTTATGAGGGGTAGACTGAGAAAGACATGGGACGAGGTCATTAAGTGTGACCTTAGGGTTAAGGGACTGAACAGGGAGGCTGCAATGGATCGTGCAGCGTGGAGAGCCACCATTAGGTGACCAAGGCCGACACATGCAAGCATGTTGGAGCCTTTAAAAACGAAAACGATCTCCCAAATGAACATCAATATCTTCTCTTAATTTGGTCTCTACAAAGCACATGACATCAGGTTCTCTCAAGTGTGTGTGTGTGTGTGTGTGTGTGTGTGTGTGTGTGTGTGTGTGTGTGTGCACCAAAGCAAGATTGTGCAAGCAGAGTGAAAGAAGTGTTTTGGGCAAATGTGGAAGCGTGAATGGAAAAGTTTGGGAGGTATGAGACAGTGTTTGTGATTGGCGATATGAGTGGAAAAGTAGGGAATGTGAAGATGTGTTGGGGTGCAGTTTGACCATACACCTTGTCCTAGTTCCCTTCTCAAACTAAGTTCCCAAAAATGCTACGTGTTTGACTGGGGAACTCTCGGCCTAGGTTAACCCCCATTTTAAATTCAGAAGCTCTGCTCCAGAGTAACAACCTGGGTAAAGTGCTGTTCATAAACAAGCTGAGTGGGTAATATGAAATAAAACTCAACGTGGGTTTTCTTTTCTTATTAGCTCTAACTTGGAGACGTTAAAAAATACAAAGGGTTTTGAGTTAAGTGTGAGGTAGCACCATAAATCACTAAGTTAGGTATCACTTATCCATTTTTTTCAGGTTGTCTCCATCAGTCCTCTAGCCTGATCTCCCCTGGCAGTCTGCACCTGGGGCCTGTCAGGTAGGTCTGAGTCCAAGCCTTCAAAGTCCATTCCAGACTTGAAACTCAAAACCCATTCCCATAAATCCAACATACTTCTTATACTAATTATTGTCTAATTAAAACTAACTGTGCTTTGGATATCTGTCCATCTATTGCCAGACACCTCAGTCCTGCAAGGGGTGGCCACAAACTAATCGCCTCCATGTTGCTCTGTCCTCCGCCATTTTGCTCCCCTGCTCCCAGCTCATGCCCCCTTCTCTCATATACCCCTCCACTCCATCCCTCAATCTCATCCATGGCCTACCTCTCCATATGGCTGAACCACCTCAGTGTATTTCTCCTAATGTTTTCTGTCATGTCCACATCCACACCACAATGTGCCTTCACTTCCTCATGTGGCAGTCTCTTTCTCCATGTATCTCCACTTGCTTCTGTCAGATAACTCATTTCCACTGCTCTCACTCTTGACTTGCGTCCCTCCAGTAAGGTCCAAGCTTCACTTCCATACATTACAGTTGGTATCACAATACTGTCATGAAGTAACTTTTTCACTTCCATGCTCACATCCTAGTTTCTTATCACTGCTTTCAGAGTACCAGCAACCTTTTTTCCTTGCTGCACCCTTTCAAGCACTTCACCCTCTAAATTTCCATGCTTACTCATCACACTACCCAGGTACCTAAATGCACTCACATATTCCATTTCCTCTTCACCCAGCCTCACTGTACATTCAGTGACTTCATTTCTCTCGAAGACCATAACTTTACTCTTCCCAACATTCACCTTTAGATTCTGTTTCTTACACACTCTCCCAGACTCATTCACTAAGCCTTGCAGTTCCCCTTCGTCTTCACTTCTGCAAACAACAATACAGGAAGTTTCCAAATGATTCTCTTTCTCATTAGGGTTGCTTCAACATCCACTGCCCTGCCTTGTAACTCTTTTATAACCATATCCATGTACAGATTGAACAACCATGGAGACATGACACATCCCAGTTTCAATCCAACATTCATACAGAAAAATTCACTCATTTTGCTATCCACATGCACTGCAGCCTTAGCATCCTCATACATACTCTTCACGACATTCAGCAACTTCCCATGTACTCCATATATTCGTAATATTTTCCATATTCCTTGTTTGTCCACTCTGTCATATGCTTTCTCCAAATCCATGAAGGCATGCAACATTCTCTGCTCTAGGAACTTTTCCATGAGAGACCTAAGGATGAATATCTGATCTACACACCCTCGTCCCTTCCTAGAACCTCCCTGTTCTTCTCCAACTATACTCGACTTTTTTCCAGCTGATGATCCACTTTCGTGAATGTGGCACCTGCGCATTCCTTCCGCGTTGGTTCATTTCAGTTTCATACCTGAAGTATCATATTTACAAAAAACATTTGTACCTTATATTCCAGTTCTCATAAATGCTGTTTTGCATTGTCATTGTACTATACAAACAGACATGAAATGAGTATGTGTGCTTCACCCAAACGGACAATGAATTTAAGGAAGTTGAATTTGAATTTAAATTTTTATTGTTGTAAATGGTACAGAGTTGTTGCAACTCCCTATATTAAAAAAAAATGACTTTATTATGGATCACACCTACTCCATTGCTTCGATACCTTCGCCCATATTATCCGTAAGTATATATATTTATTTATTTATTAGAGATGCAACAGCTCTGTACCCTTTACAACACTAAATATTTCATTTCAAATTCAACTTCCTCAAATTCATTGTCCGTTTGGGTGAAGCACTGATACATACTCGTTTCATGTCTGTTTGTATAGTACAGTGACAAAAACAATTTGTTTCATCTAGCAAGATGTCAGATTTTATTATGGATCACACTTACTCCATTGCTTCGATACCTTCGCCCATATTATCCGTAAGTATATATGAATGGACGAGAAATAGGGGTGTGGAAGAAGTTGAGAGGCGGAAGATAGAGTTATATGTAGAAAGAAAGAGAGAGGTGAAAAGATTAGTAAGAGAGAGTAAGAGGAGAGTGGATGAGGAATTTGGAAGGAATTTGAGTGTAAAGTGGAGGGACTGTAAGAAAATGATCTGGAAAGAGGTGAAAAGAGTAAGACAGGGTGGAAGTGAAGTTAGCAGGGGAGTGAAAGATAAAAATGGTAGATTACTAGTGGAGAAGGGAGAAAAAGTGAGCAGATAGAGAGAACACTTTAAGGAATTGTTGAACATAGAGGATGGAAGTAATGCGAGTATAAGTGGCTGGGGAATGGCTGGGAGAAGACAGGGAGGTGAGAAGACAGGGAGAAATCAGTAGGATAGAAGTTGTGGAAGCAATGAAGAAAGTTAAATCGGGGAAAGCCCCAGGAATTGATGGAGTGTGTAGTGAAATGCTGAAGCATGGGGGAGAGATAGTAGTAGAATGGATGTGGAAGATGTGCAGCTTGGCCTGGGAGGAAGGTAGAGTCCCGGAGGATTGGAAGTCAGGTATAATTATTCCCTTGTACAAAGGAAAAGGGGAAAAAGAAGTGTGTGGTAATCATAGGGGCATTTGTCTTCTTAGTATAATAGGAAAAGTGTATGGTAGGATACTTATTGACAGAGTTAGAGAAAGAACAGAGAAATTAGTTGGAGAAGAACAGGGAGGCTTTAGGAAGGGAAGAAGTTGTGTAGATCAGATAATCATTCGTAGATCTTTAGTGGAAAAGTTTCTAGAGAAGGGAAAGAAGTTGTATGCGGCTTTCATGGATTTGGAGAAAACATATGAGGAGTCTCGTGGACAAGGGGCGAATGCGCCACCCCCATCAAAAATGAGGTAAGCATGTTTTCCGATAGATGGAAGCATTGAAAATCTCGTGGTGAAGAGCGTTTTCCGATTCCGACCCATGTGGGTTCAGAATTCTAGGTTCAATCTCCCTTGTTTTGCACACGTGGAGGGGAGGAGGAGGAGGGCGGGGAGGGTCTGTGATTTCAGAGCGGTAGGGGAGAATGTCGGCACGCGCCCAGCCAATGGGCAAGCGGCTTCCTCTGTCAGAGTTAAAGGGCCGCCTCTCAGCCTATCAGACGCGCGCTAGCACCCCCGCTAGTCATCCCGCCAAGCACGTGAGTGAAGCCTGGCTTTGTTTACACTCTGATGACGTCCTCAACTACTGTACTAACCATTAGGCCCCCCCCCCCTCTTCACCTTGGTGTGCGGTTGGAGTTGTAAATAGTTGGTATTATAACTTTATTGTGTCAATCATTAACAATATAATGGTTATCATACACACAATAAAACAACCTGTTGCCGATAAGGAGATGAAAATATTTAATTAATAATTATAGGAAAAATATTAATTATAGGAATATTTGGCTGAAAATTTCACAGTATCTTAGTTTCATTTAAATCTAATACAGGAATGAATTTCAAGTTGATTGAACAATAATTACTATATGCTGAAAAAACACCATCGCGTGTTTTACTGTGTGTGTGTGTGTGTGTGTGTGTGTGTGTGTGTTTTTCATTTTTTCCTGCAATATAAATTTGCATCTTCCAGAGGATTCTAGTGATATATAATAACATGCTATTCTTTAGTATATATTCTATGTCTGCCACCTATTCCTGAACTTTAAACGCTCATAACTAAAAAAAAAAAAAAAAAAAAAATGGCGCATTCGCCCCTTGTCCACGAGACGCCTCATATGACAGGGTGGATAGACAAGGATTGTGGAAAGTGTTAAGAATATATGGAGTAGATGGGAAGTTGTTGAATGCTGTGAAGAGTATGTACGATGGTGCGAAGGCTGCAGTGCGTGTGGATGGTGAACTAAGTGAATTTTTCTCTTTGAAAGTTGGGTTGAAACAGGGATGTGTCATGTCTCCATGGTTGTTCAGTCTGTACATGGATGGGGTAATAAAAGAGGTACAAGGTAGGGTAGTGGATGTTGGAGTGGCCCTGGTGAGAGAGGATAGTGTTTGGAAACTCCCTGTACTGTTGTTTGCAGATGATACTGTGTTGTTGAGTGAAGACGAAGGGGAGCTGCAAGGCTTGGTGGATGAGTTTGAGAGAGTGTGTAAGAAAGGGAATCTAAAGGTGAATGTAGGGAAGAGTAAAGTGATGGTCTTTGAGAGAGGTGAAGTCAGTGAATGTACAGCAAGGTTGGATGGTGAGGAATTGGAAAATGTGAGTACGTTTAAGTATAGTACTTGGGTAGTGTGATGAGTAAGGATGGTGGTTTGGAGGGTGAAGTGCTGGACTGGAAAGGGTACAGTAGGGAAGAAAGGTTGCTGGTTCTTTGAAAGCAGTGATAAGAAACAGGGAAGTGAGCATGGAAGTGAAAAAGTTACAACATGACAGTATTGTGATACCAACTCTAACGTTTGGAAGTGAAGCTTGGACATTGTTGGAAGGACACAAGTCAAGAGTGAGAGCAGTGGAAATGAGTTATTTAAGAGGAGCCTGTGGAGTCACATGGAGAGACAGGCTGACGAATGAGGATATAAAGGTGGTGTGGATGTGGATGTGATAGGAAGCGTTATGAGGAACACACTGAGGTGGTTTGGCCATGTGGAGAGGATGGAGAGTGAAAGACTGACGAAGAGAGTGTATGTGAGTGAGGTGGAGGGGGGAAGAGGGAGGAGGAGGCCGAGGATGAGATGGAGGGATGGGGTGGAGAGGTATATGAGAGAGAGGGGTGTGAGTTGGGAGCAGGGCAGTGAAATGGCTGGGGACAGGGCGACTTGGAGGCGATTTGTTTGTGGCCACCCCAAATGGGATTGAGGCATCTGGCAATAGATAGATAGATAGATATCCATAAGTATATATATTTATTTATTAGAGGTGCAGGAACTCTGTGCCTTTTACAACAATAAATATTTCAATTTAAATTCAGCTTCCTCAAATTCATGTCCTTTTGGGTGAAACACAGATACCTATTCGTTTCATGTCTGTTTTTATAGTACAGTGACAATGCAAAACACCATTTATGAGAATTGGAAAATTAGGTACAACTGTGTTTTATAAATATGATACTTCATGTATGAAACTTAAACCAACCAATCACGCGGCAGGAGTGCACAGGTGCCACATTCACGAAAGTGGGTGAGCTGAAAAAAATCGAGTATGATTCCTCTATTATTTCCCTGTCTCTCTCAATAAGTATCCTACCATACATTTTTCCTATTACACTCAGAAAACAAATGCCCCTGTGATTACCACACACATCTATTTCCCTTTTTCCTTTGTACATATACATGTCTGTTATATACACCTGCAGAAGATACTGAAAACCCACTCATAAAAATGTTTCAGACAGTGGAAAGAATGCTGGACTATATGTGTCAAGTTAGAAGGGGCCTACTTGAGGGAGATAGTGTCCTAGCTAAATGGGTCAGCTGTTTATTTTTAAGAGCCTACAGTCGGGTACTTCCTGAACAGACCTTGTATAACCAACCCACCCGTTCCCTACCTGTCAACAAGTGGGTTGGTGGACGGTTATTGCCCCTCCCTGTATAGTCCAGCGGCTAAGGCCAAATTATCTGGTCAATCGTTCACTTTGTCAGGAAAGCACCAAATTTTGCACAGGTGTAGAGTGGACCCATACGATCATTTTTCGAGATGGACCCCCAAATTTGGCCCCTGGTGGCTGCCATCTTGGATTTCAAAATGGTTACCTAGCAACCCGTATTTTCTTCAATAACTCCAAAAATATGATAAATAGAAGCAAAATTCCAATGGCTACCCCTATGTTTTAAGGGTCTGACAATCCAGTGGGATCATTGTTGGACCTGGCAGAGGTCGTCCATCTTAAGTCCAGTATGGCTGCCGGCTGAAATTGGTCTTTTGTTATAATGCAAGGCTGTAAAAGATTGACGGAATATTTCAAAGGCAAACCCTACCTTTTCATTGGAATTATTTTCGTGTTCATCTGGTGTCGGCCGTCTTGAAGTCCAAGATGGTGGCCCAGTTCTGTGAAGTTTATACTCAAACACACCACTTGTATTTTCTAGGGTTAGAAATCTGTCATGTAGCACAACCATTGCCAGGACTGTTTCAGGTCTGTTCTTACTGGATTTTCAAATACCCTAAATATACATTTTTAGTATGTTGACTTACGTCAGCTGCTGCCTTCCATATTGAAAAGAAGGTACTGCCATGAAGCTGTATCACATTTTCAGTTATCTTAGTTAACTTCATTATAAATCCAATCAGGCTTAATGTTCTGAATAATCTGACTGGAAAATGATTTCAGAGCCAGCTCTTAGTAGGTATAAACATAATGAATGTAAAAAGTGAAAATTGAAAACTGAAATATAAAAGCCCAACTTGCTTGGCCCAAAACTGAAATATAAAAGCCCAACTTGCTTGGCCCAAAACTGAAATATAAAAGCCCAACTTGCTTGGCCCAAAACTGAAATATAAAAGCCCAACTTGCTTGGCCCAAAACTGAAATATAAAAGCCCAACTTGCTTTGTCCTTTTCCACATACCGGTATATGAGAGGCCATTTCTGCAAAATTGAGTATGAAGTACATTTATACCATTTTCTTTCAGTTCAGAGACTACAAGTTCATTCTCAAGTCCACCTTACAAGACACACAAGAGTTATGTCAGTTGGTATGTTCATGTATGTGTACAGTGATTTATGGTGCTAAAGTACTGTAGTTGGATCTGTGGGTGTTGGGGTCTTTGGGCAGGAGAGTTGAGTGGGATCGCTGGGTGGATTGGGGGCAGAAAGATGTAGCGGTTGCAGCGTACTGGCTTTATCAGCTCTTGGGTGCAGGAAAGCAGAGGCATTGGCCTTTTTTCTTGCCTTCACGGGTTGTGATACCATGTCATTCTTTGCCAACAAAGGTAAGATGACAGCCTGGAAGGCATGGGAGGTCTTTCCTTACATCACAGCCAGTTTTCATGCTCTGTCCACCAAACCTGCATCTGTCTCCAGTGAACTCCACAAACTAGAATGGTTCATGGCTGTGGTGTATGACAAGACAATGGACTTGAAGTCTGTGAATGACGTGCACAGGTTCTTATTCCCGAAGAGGGCAAGGACAATTGAACACATTCCTCCCACAGCTGATGCTCCTGAGGAACTTACCAAAAGAGCATAGTACCAGGCGGGACATGTTTGGGGCCAAGCTTTAGTTTCCCAACCAGAGCTCCCATCACCATCTGTCTGGGGTTGGCAGAAACTCAACAGTACTTGGCAACCTGTATGGACAAAGTTGCCTGTTGTCCAGAACACCTGCTCAGAATTAATCAGTTGCCACTGTAAAACTGCTTGCAAAGGGAACTGCAAGTACTACAAGGCTAACTTGCCATGTACGTCATTATGTGACTGCGATGGACATTGTTTTAATATCTGAATTTCATCGAAAAGACATGCATTAGATGTTTGCCATTGCATCAGAGTTATAACGGAAATGGGCTTCAGCAGGTAGCCACCTTGAATTTCAAGTTGGCCGACCTTCTACATTGGACAGTGATTCCATTGGATTGCCAGACCCTGAAAACATAGGGTTAGTCATTGGAATTGTTTCTATCTATCATAGTATTGGAGTTACTGAAGAAAATGGGGTTCTAAGGCGACCATCTTGAAATCCAAGATGGCCGACCTTTGCCGGGTCAGAAAAATCATTCCATTCAAGTGGTAGACCCTAACAACCTGGGGTTAACCATTGGAATTATGTTTCTATCATATCATTGGAGTAATTGAAGAAAATATGGGTTGAAAGGCAGCCATTTTGAAATCCAAGATGGTGACCACCAGGGGCCCAAGATTCTGGAGGTCCATCTCAAAAAATGATTGTCTGGGTCCCTTCTACAACTGTGCAAAATTTGGTGTTTTCCTGAAAAAGTGAACGATTGTTTGCCTTATCTGCTGGACTAGTAAAACCACTAACTCGGAGACAAACGGCCACCCTTATGGGTTTATGGTTTGGCTCTAGATAGATATAGGGGGTAGGGTGGCTCAGTGGTAGAGTGTCGAACTTGGGACCAGGGGTCGTTAGTTCGAACCACGCCCGGTAGCTGCCATGCCGGGAGGGGTAGCACCCTCTTTTTACCTAGCAAGGCTATATGATCTAGTGAGGTCTAGCTTGGGGGAACATTTTCCCTTTTCTAGATCGATAGATAGACACACTTCTGTCATTGTTTCTTAATTTTGCATCATCCCCTAACTACCTGGAAGTCATCACTATCATCATAGCTTGGTCTCATCCTTGACCACCCTTGTTTCTATATTACCTGCCATGCCTAACACTTCTGCTGCCACTTACTCTGCCATACCAGCCTCACTTTCCCACTCATATAACCAGTCCTTTACACTAATGACCTCACTCTTTCTTCAAATTTCTCTACTAAGCTTACCTGCTGAAATACAAATTATTATTTTTTTTTTTAAGGACTAGATACATGCAAAATGAGGGCTCACTGGGCATTGTTTTTAACTTCATAGAGATTCTTGTCTAATGGCAGCTCTTGTTGCAGGTCCACAGCTGAAATTGACTCTGCAAAGCACAGCTAAGCAATGTGGTCATCAGAGAGCCACCTGAGTAAAACATACATGGTAAAGTGTTGACATTATATAGGCACATGTTGTGTTGTCTCAGTACAGTACTGTACATCCTACATGAGGTACCTCTTCCAAATATATGTGGCTTATACTCTCTCTTCATAATATCTTTCATTGTAAGAAGTGTGAATCACTGGATGAGTGGTAGGAGTTGATCCAGGATCATTTAGCTGTTGTGATATCCTTTGCATTTGCTGCTGTACAACTGCTGCATAAACACCGGATAAGGACTGGTAAAATAAGGAACCCAGTGGTATTTTAGACTGCATTAATAGCTTAAAACTCAGCAGTGAACTATTTATTTGAAAATATGGTTACATAGTACTTGCAAGTGCAGAAGCAGTTATTGTTCAGTAATAATGACCTTTGTATCAGCAGTATTGTTCAGTGGAGACTAGTTTATGGCAGGAATTAAGAGAGTTTGGGGGAATCTTATGACAGGATGATAAAGGAAGAACCAGATGTAAAGATATATAGAGTCTGAGGTAGGTGACAAAATGGTGTAGGTGGCAAAAGATGAACCAGATGTAAATTTGAGTATGAGGTGGATGACAAAATAATGGAAGTGGTAAAGGAAGAACCAGGTCTAAAGGTACAGTGTGAAGTGCATAACAGAATAATGGAGGTGGTAAAGGAAGAAACAGATGTGAAGTTAGAGTGTGAGGTGGATGACAAAATGATGGAAGTTGTAAAGGAAGAACCAGATATAAAGTTAGAGTGTGAGGTGGATGACAAAATGATGGAAGTTGTAAAGGAAGAACCAGATATAAAGTTAGAATGTGAGATGAGTGACAAAATGTTCCTCAGTGACAATGAGACTGTCCTGGAGGCAGTGTCCTCAGCTGAAGTTAAGCAGTTCAGATGTTTGGAGTGTGATAAAACATTTCCTTTTAAGAACAGTCTTAAACGACATGCAGTTGTTCATTCAGGAGTGAAGAATTTTAAGTGTGATGAATGTGGTAAACGATTTGCACAGAAGGGTGGTCTTATTCAGCACCTATTAATTCATTCAGGAGTGAAGAATTTCAAGTGTGATGAATGTGGTAAACTATTTGCACAGAAAGGTAGTCTCACCAGACACCTATTACTTCATTCAGGAGTGAAGAATTTCAAGTGTGATGAATGTGGTAAACGATTTACATTGAAGGAATCTCTCACCAAACATCTATTAAATCATTCAGGAGTGAAGAATTTCAAGTGTGATGAATGTGGTAAACGATTTGCACAGAAGGAAAATCTCATCAGACACCTATTAATTCATTCAGGAGTGAAGAATTTCAAGTGTGATGAATGTGGTAAACGATTTACACAGAAGGGTGATCTCAACCAACACATATTAATTCATTCACGAATGAAGAACTTCAAGTGTGATGAATGTGGTAAACTATTTGCACAGAAGCGTAGTCTCACCAAACACCTATTAATTCATTCAGGAGTGAAGAATTTCAAGTGTGATGAATGTGGTAAACGATTTACATTGAAGGAAACTCTCACCAAACATATATTAATTCATTCAGGAGTGAAGAATTTCAAGTGTGATGAATGTGGTAAACGATTTACATTGAAGAAAGCTCTCACCAAACACCTATTAATTCATTCAAGAGTGAAGAATTTCAAGTGTGATGAATGTGGTAAACTATTTGCACATAAGAGTATTTACACCAAACACCTAGGAATTCATTTAGGAGTGAAGAAGTTCAAGTGTGATGAATGTGGTAAACTATTTGGACGGAATAGTGGTCTCACCAGACACCAATTAATTCATTCAGGAGTGAAGAATTTCAAGTGTGATGAATGTGGTAAACGATTTGCACGTAACAGTGATCTCACCAGACATCTATCAATTCATTCAGATGTGAAGAATTTCAAGCGTGATGAATGTGGTAAACAGTTTGGTCAGAGAAGCAGTCTCACCAGACACCTATTAAATCATTGTGCAGGGAAGAGTTTCTAGTGTGCTTAATGTGGCAAACAGATGACTCAGTTGATGTCATCCAACGCTGTTTAATTCATTAAGGAATGAAGAAATTCAAGTGTGATGAATGGGGTAATTGGTTTTATAATAGGTTCTCTCCAGTATCAGTTCAGGAGTGAAAAATTTTCAAATATCATGACTGGAAAACTGTGCAGAAAAAAAAAAAAAGTTTTTATTCACTTGGCACCTGACAGTTCATTCGGGTGTGAAAACAATTATATAGTTGTGGTAAATGTGGCCATGTGGAGAGGATGGAGAGTGAGAGACTGACAAGGAGAGTGTATGTGAGTGAGGTGGAGGGGGAGAGAGGGAGGGGGAGGCCGAGGATGAGGTGGAGGGACGGAGTGGAAAAGTATATGAGAGAGGGAGGTGTGCACTGGGAGCAGGGCAGTGAAATGGCGGGGGGACAGGGCGACATGGAGGCGATTTGTTTGTGGCCACCCTGTATGGGATTGAGGCGTCTGGCAATAGATAGATAGATAAATATGACAAAGCTTGAAGAAGAAAAATCAGGCTTTAACCAGGCATCCCCCCCGTTTCCTTGCTTGCTGTTGTTGTGGGGGGGCGTCAGAGACGTCGATTGGGTCTTGACGAGTGGCAGAGCTATGGTGGGGTCTCTACTCTGCCCTCTCCCCTCTCCTTGGGTCCCTGTCACTGCCTCAACTTATTTTGCAATGCTCTTTTTCCTATTGCTTCTTCCTTCCTTTTCCCCTATCATCATCAAATAGTGGAGGCCTTTAGTGATGATACTAGTCTCCGCCCCTTTGTCATTTCGGGCGAGACTGCTTCCTCCCCACATGTTTGCCGTTTGTGGCAACCCGTATATTGCTTGCCTCCTCTATCTGGGAGTTGAGTCCACCATGGGGTAGGGTGCAGTTCCCTGCCGTGGGCAACACGCTCCCTTAGTAGGTGGGTTGGCATAAGACAGGCAGCCCAGTGTGGACCCGCCGGGCAAATCAGCTCTCCATGTGTTGGCTCAAGTCAACCTTGGCTAGGGTCAAGCAGGCCTTGTTTGGTGGGCACCACATTGGCCCGTAGCTGCCACTCCACACCAAACCGTGTCCGCATATACCACTCCCACTATCCCTGGGGCTGTTGGGTGAGTTGGACCCAACATCAGCCTCCCCTTGTTGGGCTGCATGGTGGGTGGGGGGTGGGGTGGTGAAGTCCACCAGTTCACATTATATGGATACAGTTACTTTTTCTCACCTGATTATGTTGATGACCCAGGACTCCCCTTTGACTGTGGCCTCAACTTCTTCCCCTTCCCCTACACGTTCGGTTACATTAAACACCCCATCCTCCCCACCTACTGTGTCTTCCACTCCTCCAGCTTCTGCTCTGTCTACTTCAGTCAGTCCTTCTACTATTGTCACACTTCATCCTTACCTTCCTCCTTCACCTCCTGTCTCTAATCCTTCTATGTCCTCTGTCTCCCTCTCCCGACCTCATCCTTCTTCCTATGTACCTGCCTCGTCCCTCACCTCCTCAATTTTCGGTTCACAGACATGGTCAAAATTTTTCAGTGTCCATGATACAACCAACGACCTCTCACTCCACCTCTCTCTACTTTGACAAATAGGCAGGGTTGTCACCTCCTTGGCCGGTCCGAATGGTACCCGTCTCCTTGTCGTTCACAGTGCTGCCCAAGCCGAGAAAGTGACATTGCTGGTCAGCAATGCAGGACAACCCATCTTTGTGTCCTTAGGCATCCAGCTCAATTCCGCCACTGGCAATGTCCGTTTACCATCTTGGATGTCCTTCGGCCAGAGGGCTTTCACAGATTGCTCTAATGACATTGAGCTAATCCTTTCAGAACAGCTTCATCCAATACGTTCAGTTCATTGTTATACAATTCCTCCTTGTGGACGACGCCAAGAGCCTGCTAATATCGTAAAAATAGTTTTTGCCTTTAGCGATCTGCCCGCCACAGTCATCATTGGAGGCACTGTTCTCCAAGTATGTGAGTATATTCCATCTTCTCACCAGTGCACATCTTGTTGGCTCTTCGGCCATCCAGCCAAATACTGCCAATCATCTGCAATCTGTGCCAGCTGTGCACTGGCCAGTCATACCACCTCAGAATGCATTTCCACCATCCGATGCTGCCCTAACTGTCAGAGTAGCCATTCTGCCACCTACCAACAATGTCCCGTCTACCTCTTCGAAGTAGAAGTGTCCAACGTCTGCTGGAAAACTGGCCTCTCCCTTCGTGAGGCTCGTTGCAGAGTTCATGGCCTCGGTCACCATCCTAACGTTACCTATGCACATGTAGCTCGTTCTCCTCCCGTAGTAACTTCAAGTACCAGAACTGGTTTTTCTTCCCCTTCTGCACCTGTCTCTGTATCTGCTGCCTCTTCTTCCTCTCCTCCCACCTCTCGTCTTCCCACCTCTCGCTCTGTCCCTACCCCTGTGACTGTTGGCTCCTCTTCCCTTCCTCCTAGTACTCCTATTTCCACCTCTCCCTCCTCTCTACCTAACCCCGCCTCTACCTGAGTCCTCCCCTTACAGACTCATCTTGATCCTGTCTCTATTTCCTTCTCTGTTGTAAATTCCTTTATCCCTATCTCCTCTCCATCCCCTTCCTTACCAACGTCCTGTCCGATCCCCATCCTCCTTTAGTGGTAAGCACAGGCTACCCATCGCGTTGGACTGTAAATCTCTCTTGCCCATCCTCCTACTTCTCCGGCTTGTAAAGTTCGCCCAACGAATACCTGCCCCTCTTGATCAATACACTCTACCGCGTCGAAGTCCACATCTCAGCAGTCTCCTCAGTCATGTCCCTGGACTGCCTCACCACCGGCTGATTGTAACACAAAACCCTCTGGTGATGACGACAGTGAAACCATCCCCAAGATTATGGATTACATTTTAACTTCTACGCCATATTCAGTAGACAGTGCTGTACCCTCTCTGTTGAAGTTCATCCTGTACCACTTGATCTCCCTCCTACTCCTCTCCCCCCTTCATTTCTCCCTCCTTCACCTTCTGTCCCCTCCTCCTCTCTGCCCCCTCCTTTTCCAGTTCTTCCAATACTCCTTCCCCTCTATCTCTCCCCATGCCTCCTGGCTATGGTGGCCATCCTGCTTGTCCACCACTTCCACCTTCTGCCGCTCTTCGTACTATCGTAATGACTCGGTAATATATGGTACTATTCTGTATTATATTTTACTTAAGGATGGAAGTTTGGAGGGTAAGGTGCTTGAAAGGGTACAGCAGGGAAGAAAGGTTGCTGGTTCCTTGAAAGCAGTGATAAGAAACAGGGAAGTGAGCATGGAAGTGAAAAAGCTACTACATGACAGTATTGTGATACCAACTCTAATGTATGGAAGTGAAGCTTGGACCTTGTTGGAGGGGCATAAGTCAAGAGTGAGAGCAGTGGAAATGAGTTATTTGAGAGGAGCATGTAGAGTTACATGGAGAGATAGACTGACAAATGAGGAAGTTGAGCATTGTGGTGTGGATGTGGATGTGATAAGAAATGTTAGGAGAAACACACTGAGGTGGTTTGGCCATGTGGAGAGGATGGAGAGTAAGAGACTAACAAGGAGAGTGTATGTAAGTGAGGTGGAGGGTGAGAGAGGGAGGGGAAGGCCAAGGATGAGATGGAGGGATGGAGTGGAGAGATATGAGGCGTCTCGTGGACAAGGGGCGAATGCGCCATTTTTTTTTTTTTTTAGTTATGAGCGTTTAAAGTTCAGGTATAGGTGGCAGACATAGAATATTACAGAATAGCATGTTATTATATATCATTAGAATCCTCTGGAAGAGGCAAATTTATACTGCAGGAAAAAATTAAAAACACACACACACACACACACACACACACACACATAGAGTAAAACACGCGATGGTGTTTTTTCAGCATATAGTAATTATTGTTCAATCAACTTGAAATTCATTCCTGTATTAGATGTAAATGAAACTAAGATACTGTGAAATTTTCAGCCAAAAATTCCTTTAATTAATATTTTTCCTATAATTATTAATTAAAAATTTTCATCTTATTGGCATCAGGTTGTATTATTGTGTGTATGATAACCATTATATTGTTAATGACTGACACAATGAAGTTATAATACTCACCAACTATTTACAACTCCAACCGCACACCAATGTGAAGGGGGGGGGGGCTGATGGTTAGTAGTCGAGGACGTCATCGGAGAGGTCGTCCACAACTTCACTCTTTTCCTCATCCATGTTGTCTTGGGTTGCAAACAGGGTGGTGTATGCAGGTGTGTATGCCACAGGGATGTACTGAAGGAGCTCCTTGAGGTGTTGTAGCTTCTTCCTATTCATAGGTACACCTGAGGGGTACTTCTTTGGGAGGTCTACCTGTGCAAGGTCAAACGCAGGGTCGTGCTCCTCCGACCTGCCCTTCTGTAGTTTCCACTCTCGTACCTCATGGTAGTTGTCGCTATACCCCCCACACACCTTGACACCCTGGAGGTAGTCATTATCTGCCATAATGCGCCGAGCTGCCTTGAAGCCCACGTTCGTCTGCTTGGCCTTGGTCATGTGACGCTGAATGACGTCAAAGTCTAAAAAGTCGTCGGCTGTCATCCTGACTACGGTGGCTGGGTCTGATTTTCGGCAGGACTTCATGAGCGTTATGTAGTGCTCAGTTGTGTATACTTCCTTGCCCTTGAGGTGCTTTTCTAACACACCGAAATCCCGGTCGCAGGGCAGGTAGCTGTGCCCTGGCTCCAAGTAGTAGTGGTGTATTGAGGAGAACTGGTTTGAGTGAAGCAGGCGGAGGTATAGGAGCACGATGTTGATATTTTTGTTTTGCCCCGCACAGTTGTCGCTAAAGACCAAGAATTTTAGGATATCATTGGGCACATAATTCTTGATAAAATGGAGGAGACAGCTGGCCACCTCACACGAGCCTCGCCTGGCCTCGCTCTCATTCCACACATAGAAGTATGGATGGTTGGCTTTCAGGTCGTGGATCCCCAGATTATACGTCCACATTTTGCATCTGTAATACTGGGCACTTGTAGTCAGTCGTGGCGTGGGCAGTGTCTGCTGCAAGTCCACTGCAATGGCAAAAACTGTGGGTGTCTTGTCTTGTGTGTAGACATCAATGAAACTTCTGCCTATCTCGACGTGGCACTGATGCTCATGCCTCTTGAGGGTCAGGGACGCAATTTTTTCCTTGTCGGCCACAGGATCCAGGAACTCGAACTGTATCTTAAACGTGTCACAGGTGGAGCAGGTGTCGCTTTTGGGAGCACTGATGCTTATCTTGTAATCCCGTACTTTGGCTATGAACCGGGACAGAATAATGGCATTACGTTCCAGTCCCTTCTCCTCCATGTAATCCTGGAACGATTCATACAGGCCGGTCCAGCTAGACCCTGGGGACAGGTACACCTTGTCTGGGTTCTTTGCCCTTGAGTAATGGGACTGGCATGTAGGGAGTTTTTTGCAGAACTCTTCAACCATCTCAAGTAGCTCGGGGGCCGTCTTGTTTGCAGGTTCTTGGCGGCCACGTTGGTCCGGGGCTGGGGTGGCAGTGGGGGAGAGAGAGGCCTTGGCCAACACATTTCGCACTCGCTTGTCAGTAATGGCATGAATATTTAGAAAGGCAATGAAACAGACATTAATAGTAACATTATCAACCACCACAGTGTAACTTTTCCCATGCTTCTTTCTACTTTCCTTCCCCTTCACTCTTGGCCTTGCAATTTCTTTTGTGTGCACCCTGGCATTAATATACTGTGACTGAAGGTCATGGCTTTTCAATTCCCAATATGCCTTAAAGAAATTGTTCACATTCTCCAACCCCACTTTTTCGTAACACTTGTTCTTACAGGTACAAGCCGGGCCTACCCTCTTTTCATCCACAACAGCTCCATACCTGTTGACATACCCCTCACCACTGTCTCTTTTGGCCTTTTTCTGGGACTTTAGCCAAGTCTCGGGCCTTCTTTTGCGTGAAGGCACGAGCGGCGGTGTATTGGCGTTATCGTGGTTGGTAGTACTCGCCATGACACCGAGTAATTCACTCGTAATCTCAAAGTAATATGGAGCCTAAACAATCCCAGGCTTCACTCACGTGCTTGGGGGGATAACTAGCGGGGGTGCTAACGTGCGTCTGATAGGCTGAGAGGCGGCCCTTTAACTCTGACACAGGGAGCCACTCGCCCATTGGCTGGGCACGTGCCGACATTCGCCCCTACTGCTCTGAAGTCACGGACCATCCCCACCCTCCTCCTCCCCTCCACGTGTGCAAAACAAGGGAGATTGAACCTAGAATTCTGAACCCACATGGGTCGGAATCAGAAAACGCTCTCCACCACGAGATTTTCAGTACTTCCATCTATCGGAAAACATGCATAACTCATTTTTGATGGGGGTGGCGCATTCGCCCCTTGTCCACGAGACTCCTCATATATGAGAGAGAGGGGTGTGAATTGGGAGCAGGGCAGTGGAATGGTGGGGGACAGGGCAATATGGAGGCGATTTGTTTGTGGCCACCCCCTAAGGGATTAAGGCGTCCGGCAATAGATAGGTCGATAGATAGTAATATATTTTACTTCCTGTGTATTTATATTTTACTTCCTGTGTATTATATTTTATCTTTAGTATTAATTTCCTTTTATCTTTCCTAGACTCTATTTTTCTGTTAGGTTTTACTTTTATTTGGTGTTTTAAGGTTTTAGTATGTCTATTTTACAATGGAGCATACGCAGCTTTACGGCCCATCACAATGACCTTCTCTGTCTTTCAGTTCAGTGTCCGTCCTTAGTCTGTTTACAAGAACCCCGATTGTCTTCCCCTTTGGTACCTATACCCGGCTATTGTTTCTTGTCCTCTCCTGCTTCTCTTTCTTTTTCAGCTATCCTAGTCCACCATACAGGTCCTCTTGAACGTCTGTCCATTAACGCCATTGTTCCATGTCATTTTATTTGTGTTTTTCTCAGACTTTGGATTACAGTGGTTTCTATTATTTCTATCCCTCCCAGCCTATTGATTTCTTTGCCTTATCTCTTTTATTATCCCAGTTACCCACCCCAAATTTACTGGGAGATTTTAACAGTCGTCTTGCATTATGGGGCGATGCAATTACTAGTTCGCGTGGCCTCCACCTTGAGTCTTTTATTTTTAATAATGGTATATCCTTGTTGAATACAGGAACTTCGATGCATTTTGATGCTAAAACTCGTACGTTCTTCTGTTTGGATCTCTCCTTGTGCTCCCCTTCTCTTTAGATTTCCATTGGTCTGTTCTTTCGGACGTTGTATATAATGATCACTTTCCTATCAAACTTACTCTTACTACATATTGTCCGGTAATTAGACCCCCTTGATGGAGTTTTCCGAAAGCTGACTGACCGTCATTTACTTCTTTAACTGTTCCTTCTATAACCCCTTCTTCCTTCTCTACTGTTTTAGATATTCTCGCCTATTTTGCTGTGTGAGTTCTGAGTGCAGCTTTGACTGCGATTCCTAGGTCGTCCTGTCCTTTTGCTTTGAAGCGTGTGCCTTGGTGGGATTCGGATTGTACTGTGGCACTCCATGTTAAACGTGCACTTTGGAAGAGTTACCTACGCAAACGCAACACCTCGGATGAACAGAGTGCATTTCTACTGTTTAAAAAGGTCCACACTCTTCTTTGTAAGATTGTTAAATGGGCTAAACGCCGTAGCTGGAGATTATACGTTTCCATCATTACTGCCAATACACCCATTGCTTCCGTTTGGAAATGTATATGCAAAATAGCTGGTAAACATCTTCCCATGCCTTCCCCTGACCTCCACTTGGATGGGGAGTCAGTTGCAGATGTTCATCTAGTTGCTAATGGCTTAGGTCTTCATTTTAGTAATGTTAGTAGCGGATTTCATCTCTCACCTGAATTCCATGCCATTGAAGCTGCTACTGAGTGTTACCCTGTTGTCTTCAAGCTGTCGTCTAGTCAGTCATATAACGCTCCATTCACGCTCCATGGATTGTCCTCTGTCCTTCGTCGTTGTAAGAACACTTAGGTGGGTCCTGATGGCATACACCATAATGTGCTCTGTCACCTTTCCCCCCAGGCCCTGGCCTTATTATTAACTATTTATAATCATATCTGGACAAAGTTGTTTTTCCTCCCTTTTTTCTTAATGCTGTCATTCTCCCATTTCTTAAACTGGGAAAGCAAGGCCATGCCCCTCAAGATTATCGCCCCATTGCTCTTACTAGCTGTCTTTGCAAATTGTTTGAGCGTATGATAAATCATCGTCTTATGTGGCTCCTGGAATCCAAGCAGCTTTTGTCCTCTTCACAGTTTGGTTTTCAAAAAGCTCATGGCACCTTAACTTCCCTCCTAAATCTAGAGACTTTTATCTGTTCAGCCATTGCCATTCGGCAATCTGTTGTTGCAGTGTTCTTTGACCTTGAGAAGGCTTATGACACAGCCTGGCGCTACCATATTATACGCACAGTTCGTTCTTGTGGTATTGATGGTAACCTTGGTGATTTCTTAAAGAATTTTCTGTCTGCTCATTTTTTAGAGTTTGTGTTCAGCATACTTATTCAGATCCATTCCCACAATATGAAGGTGTTCCCCAAGGCAGTGTTCTTAGCATTACTCTTTTTTTTTTATTGGCAATTAATGAGCTCTTTTCTTGTCTCCCAGTTGGTGTTCGCTCTTCTTTATATATTGATGATTTTGCAATGTATGCTTCAGATTGTGATATCTCTGCCCTTGGTGATCTTATGCAATGTGCGGTTTCTGCTGCCTGAGAATGGGCTACTTCTCATGGCTTTTGGTTCTCCTGTTAAGTCTCATGCTATTACTTTTACTCATTCTCATCTTATTTTTCAACTACCTGTACCTCTTTTTCTCTATGGCTCTCCTCTTCCATACAAAACCTCCACTTCCTATTGTGGCCTTCTTTCTGACTCCCGTCTTACTTGGAAGGATCATATTGTCTCCTTGAAAATCTCAGCCTTGCAACGCCTCCGTCTCTTACAAACGTTGTCTCACGTGTTGTGGGTGCTGATCGGACTACTCTCCTTCGTCTCTGTATTGTTCTCGTTCTCTCCAAACTTGACTATGCTTGCCAAGTTTATTCTTCTGCTTCAGACACCGTCCTCCAACAACTTGATTCTGTGCATCATCACGGTTTGCTTCTGGCTCTTGGAGCTTTTAAGCCCTCCCCAGTTGAGAGTCTGTATGCTGAATCAAGAGTTCCATCATTCTTTTGCTGTCATGTTCTACTTTCTCTTTGTGCCTATGCTAAGTTGCACTGTTTTCCTCATACCCCTTCTCTACTTCCTCCTAGTCCTGACTTAGACATGTTTTCCACTCTTAGGACCAAGCCATCTTTTGCAGTTCGAACTCATACTCTCTTCTCACACTCCTTCCTTACTGTAAGTAATGTTTTCTCTTTCCGCACATGTCTTTTCCCTCTGTGGCTACTTCCATGACCCCATGTTTGACCTTCCATTTTCCCTTATTCCAGGTCCAATTCTTCTTCATTCATTCTCCGTTCCCAGTTTTCAGACTATCTCTCCCACCTTTCCTCTGCAGTACCCATGTACACTAATGGTTCAAAAACCCCTGCAGGCTTTGGATTTGTGATTCTCTTTCCTAACACCTTTTATCATTTTAGCCTTCCTACTTATGCAAGTGTTCTAACGGTGGGGTTATATGCCCTCTTGTTTGCATTGCGGTATATTTGTTGTGCCTCCTCACCCTCATTTGTGATATTCTCTGATTCATATAGTGCTCTGTCCCTTCTTCAGTCACCCTCTACTTCTTACCCTGTAGTCCTCTGTCTCTTGGAATGGTTGTTGTGTATCTCCTCTCATTGTAAAACAGTCCAGTTTTGTTGGGTCCCAGGACATGTGGGCATCATGGACAACGAACGTGCCGATCAGTTGGCATGCATGGCTGTTACCAGGGATGTCTCTCCTTCCTTCCTCATTCCAGTCTCTGACTTTCTTCCTGCCCTATCTTCCTTCCTTCAACACCGGTGGCAGTCTTGTTGGGACTCTGTCACTAATAATAAACTACGTGCTGTTAAACCCTTTATTTCCCCCTGGTTGACCCCTTGCCACCGTAATAGGAGGTGGGAGACTGCTTTAGCTCGTCTTAGAATTGGTCATACTAGACTTACCCACTTGTATTTGATGTCTGGTGGTCACCCTCCCCTTTGTACTCGTTGCAATACCATTCTTTCTGTACAGCATATATTCCTTGATTGTCCTCTTTACACTCTAGGGTGACATATTTCATTTCCTTTTTGTCTCACCTCCAACGTCCCCCCCTTCTTGCAGACTTTCTCCGAGAATCACCGTATTTTTCCTTCCATAATATCATGTCCTTCCTTACCTCTGTTGGTCTTTTCAACATGTAATTCCGTTCTTTACTTCAGTAGCCCCATCTGTGATATGATACACTTCTCCCATTGACCCGTTGCTTTCACGACGCCATGTCTGTGCTCCCGGCCCACCCAGCGTACACACCTTGTTGCCGATGATCTGGCTTTGCGCTAGATTTTGGCACTAGGTTCTTATTGTTTTTCTTCTTCTTTAACCAGGCATGGTGCCATTCACTAACAAGTGAGGGAGAAGACATGTTTTATCTCTTAGGCTGGTTTAAAAAGTGGGTTGTAGGGGAAAAAAAAAATTGAGTGCTTTGGTCTATGGTGCCCCTTTAGCTACTGTTGGTATTGTGGCAGGCCACCCCTCATGCATCGTGTCATATGATCTACTGAGCCAAGACATTATTAACCATGAGCGATAAAATAATGTGAAACTCTAGATACAGTAACCCCTTAATATACTGAACCCTTTCCTTGAATTTCAGTTTTAACGACCACCTTGAGTTGGCTGAACATTGTGTTCTTTTAATAAACTTTGTTTGGTAAAAGAATGGACGTGCAGGAAATACTCACCAGGGTTGGGTTCCCCCCCCCAACACACACAGTGTGTGTGTGTATTAAAAACATGTTTAATGTCCATGCAGCTGTTCTGTACTATTTGCATTGCTATACTTTATTATGTAATACAGTATTTAGTGTAATGTAACAGTTAATGTACAATGAGTTTACCCACACTTTTGCTGTAAATACTGATCAACCAGTGTACAGTAGTGTAAAGGCAGTGTACAGTATAGTGCAGGATTGTGGTGGTTATCAGTGACCATCTGTGCCAGTGTGGAATGCAATTTATGTTTAATGTACATGCAGGTGTTTTGTACTGTTTGCCTTGCTATTCTCTGGTATGTAGTATTTACTGTAATGTAACAGGTAATGTACAGTGTCAGTTTCTTTTACCTACACTTTCCATGTAAATACTGAGTGACAAATGAACATAGATTTATCCAAGGCCTACTTCCAGTTTTTATTTGCAGTGCAGTTACTTCCTGAAAGTTAAGAATAAATATGTCAATTAGTAAATAGAGCATTTATTGAGAAAAAGAACCATTTAGACTAGGGATGTATCGGATATCCGCATCCGCGGAACATCCGCATCCATTTCAACATCCGCATCCGCATCCGCACTTATGTAAAAATATACATCCGCGTCCGCATCCGCATTGGCATTTTAATAAACATCCGCATCCGCATCCGCATTTGAATGAGACACAAAGTGGATGTGGTGGATATACTAAATACAATGCCTTTGTTATAAACAAAAACATTAGTGTTTTTCCGTGATACGACTTGTTTGCTGTGTTTACTGTTTACCCTGGTAGGCGGTCATAATTATGTAGTTATCCTATAGTGCTTTGGTCTGCACAAGACCAAAGTGCTGTGACTAACTCCACCAAATCGATAAGAGTCGTAAGGGTAATACGCTAACCTTGGTACTTGTAGTGTCTAACAGGGTTAATGGGAGTCAAAATACATTTATATTGGTGTGTACGGCTGTGTGGGTGTGTGTGTTATGGAGACTATGTCTAGGGAAGTGTCACAGTAAGTTAAAGAAAGGTGCTGAAAGTACCGCTGTCTGAAAACACTATTTTTTGCAGTAGCTGAGTTCATTATGAATATTTTAAAGGAAGGAAAAAATCAGTTCCCAAGTCCGGGATAAGGGATAGGCAGCTGTCTCCAAGGGCCGAGCTTTAGTTAAATGATTATGCAACAATATATCCTGAAAACATCCGCATCTGCATCAGCATCTGCGAGGATGCATAATTTCACATCCGCATCCACAGTTTTTAGAAACAGACATCCGCATCCGCAAGATACAGAAACATGATATCCGCATTCACATCCACATCTGCGGATGTTTAAATTCTGACATCCGATACATCTCTAATTTAGACCTACCTGTATCTTATTGTGTACGAGTATATGGCCGAACAATGCCGTACAGTTACCGTAACAATCTTTGTTCGGTAAAAGCCACAACGCCTGGGTAATACTGAACAGCATGGTGTTCGGCTTTAACGTCAAGGGTTTGGTACCAGTTAGTTCATTATATCGAGAGTGCACTGTATTGGGAGAGGGTTGTTCACTGTGATAGTTGTACAGCAGTACAGGGCATTCATTTGGTATAAAATAAACTGGGCAGCAAGGTGCACTGTATCCTGCACAACATGTGTACACAAAAATATTGTACATTTATGTTTTTTTGTTTTTTTTTTATGTGTCCGACTCTGGGCATAGGCTTCACAGCCTGCTCCCAAGGCCCAGTAGTCCTCCTACATTCCATACACCTCTACATGTCACCACTTTGGCGCTAACACCCACCGTCCATATTGAATACATGCTAGGGCTGTCTCATACAGGACTGGTGTATTGGTATTAGCAGGGGTATTTTTACAACATGTCGGCGGGTCTTCCAGTAGATATTTATGAAATTCAAATCCTTAAACTGTTCCCTGCCCCAGCAGGGATTTGAACCCGGGTCCATTAGGACTGCAGGCCACCTCTCGACCGATGGAGCCACTGCCTCCCCCAGTTGCTCTTTATGGGCAGCAACTTATCTTATTGTGTGACATTTTATAATGGGATAATGATGTCTAAACACATGGCAAGTGCTCCACCTTGTAGTGAGAGTAATCTGAGTTTTCACTTTACTGGAGCAGGTCTAATGGAACACAATTTTTACAGTACTTTTGCCTCAAGTTTTCTTTTATTTTTGTCATGGGGGGGGGTACTTTAATTGCAAGGTAGAGCACCAGCTGGGTGCTTAGATCACTAATGTCAAGTATCCCATGAAAAATGTTGGACAAAATCAAGTAAGAGATGTCACCCTTACTAGCATTAGTAACGTTATATGTTTGCGGTATGCATTTTTCACTGGCATGGTGTATTTTCTCACCCAAATCATCATGGACTAGGAGATGTGCAGTTTAATAGGAACAGCTTACATCCATATAAATACATCATAATATGAAGGCATAATCAGAGGGTATGCTGGATCTAGGCAGAAAGGTAAGGTATGCTAAGGTTTTAGTGGCTGTGAAAGAAAAAGACCCGGGAATCAGTTGAAAGTATATTTATTCATTCATTCATCATCTAATCTTGTGTTGCCCCATGAGGAGTGTAGGAGTCCAGGGCTAAGCAAGTTGGTCCTGACATATAAGACGAGTGACCAGCCTCACCCATCCCTGAGTGGCATTGTGTGAGCAGTAAATTCCAACCATCCCTTGCATATAAACCTGCACTGGCTCAGTCCAATTGGAGTGCCTTAACCCCTCCCGTCCAGCAGATATTGCGAGCGCTCCCCCCAGCTGGGCATTCCCAAAACAAATCGGGAAAATTGTCTATATTTAAATCTTCATATCTCAGTTAATACTTAACCAAATAAAACAAACAAGGTGTCATATTACTCAACAGTCCTTCGACTTCACGCTGATTGCATCAGATGGTCCGTGAAGTGTGTGTAGGGAGAGTGACTGAGCAGGGAATGAGGGCAATTTTTGTTGTTTTTTTGCCAGTGTCCATATGCATGGTGGAGGTTTGGTGACACAACTTAGGCTTACACTAGCCCACCACAATAATAACACTTCGATAGCATCCAGAAGACCAAAATCCACTACAAACACTATTTACGTGAATAATTTTCCATAATCAGTCATACTTAATGCTCGTAGGCTGGTAACCATAGCAACGACTTTGAAGGCAGGCTGTCTGCTCGCCTCCACCACCACCACCCCGCCTTAAAGACAGACACTCTCATGCTCTCTCTCTCTCTCTCTCTCTCTCTCTCTCACACACACACACACACACACACACACACACACACACACACACACACACACCGCTCGCTGGCTCAGTGGTAGCGTTCTCGCTTGCCATCTGGTAGATGGGAGTTCAAGCCTTGCTCAGGTTGTGAAAAGTTTCACTGATGAAGTGGGTGGTTACTGTCTCCCTGGAGCAAGGGGATGGGTGTGTGCGTGTGTGAAGGTCACAGCCATGCCCTTAGATTGGACTATATGAGCTCTCAGCTCCCTTCCGGGAGGGTAAAAGCTGATGATCACGACCATCAAGTGGTCCTGACCAACCCGGTGAATTACACACACACAGACAGAGATGTATGTTTGTCTTGCATTGTCGCTCGATTCTGGCACCGCTGAGTGAGTAGAAGTCTGGGTATTACAACTACTAGAAATAATACTGTTATTACAACTACTACAACTACCACTACTACAACTACCATGTTCTGGTGCCAGTATTGTTTCCCGTGACTAGTTATAGTTTCACACTATTGTTGCATATTAGAGTACATAAAGTTGTTTATTCATAATTAACAATCTGCAACGTAGTATGAATGATAAATAACCAAACACCATTTCACTGTAAAGTGAGGCTTGGGATGCGATGCGCATGAGACATCTTCTTTTAATCAAAACCTAGAGTAAAGGGAAGGCAATAGAGAAATATGAATTTTATATATGTTTAAGTCTTGGGAGAAATAATTACCTTGTTGGTATACTTTAATGTAATCAATATTACTGTATTGAGGTGTATAATGTACATGGTACAGTTAAGATGCTTTTATTCATATATAAATCCCAGTTGTCTGTGGAGGTTTAGCACCTCTGATTTTGCTGACCTCGGCGCCACACCCAGTGTGGGGAAGGCGGCTAAGAGCAGAAAGCACGTATCACTAGAACGAGAGGGACGTATAACTCTGATCTCTCTCAGTGTCGCAGTTGTATCTTTCTGTGGCCAGTAAAGAGAGATTAAATCTGCTCAGTTTTGCTTCACCTGCACACGCTACCTTCTAAGTTCCTTCAACAGGATTCTACACTGATTCCCACCATCTCCAGTGTGTGAGAAGACGTTTTGGTGGAGTGTGTCAGCCGGAAGTGACTTCTACCAGGAGCAGCGTTACCTTGCTTGGAACTGTGAGGTCACGACAGCTGATATGCATAAATTGGTGATCAGCTGTGGGGTTCCAAGCTGATATATATTAGTGACTAGTTGAGGAATTCCATACACCCGAAACGGTTACAGTGGCGGGATTCTCGCCTGCTGTTACATATTTTTGGTGCTAGCGGTGCAACGAAACCTATTTTTGGTGCCAGTGGTGCAACGACACTTGGTGTTCCATGCTGGGATACGACAAGGTGCAACCGCTCTTGATCCTGCAGGTGAAACAGAAAATCTTACTCTCCTGTGCAAAGGGACTAATTGTGTAGTGAGTAAATAGAGCAGATATCAGAGTAAATCTCGTTCTCTCTTCATCTTTGCCTGGCGAGATATCTCTACCTTCAAGCACGAACTGGCAATTATCTTGTTCTCGTACCGAGGCCAGTGCGGTGAAGGGTTGAATCGTCTGGATGCATCTAGCAACTCTGGACGTGGAGGCAGGGTGAGCGTGCGGCACTGCGGTGTGGTGTAGTGGAGCTGTGCGGCGCGGTGGAGCGCCTTACAGTTGCCCAAGGACAACGGTGGGGGCAGCGTCGTCGTGTGGTTGGAGAAGAAACGTTGCAGAGCGTGTGGACTTGCAGTACGAATCTACCGGGAACTTCAGCATCATATGACACCTAGGTAGTGTACATGCACAGTGAACCCTCAGACACACTTTTTAAGCAGCACATGTTAGATAATGTGTAAAAAAATAAAGGTTTCTCAGTTTCCCCTCAATACATACATTTTCTGTACATCTTGTCTGTGTCCCAGTCTTTATTGCTAAAAGCCATAACTAATCTGTTTGTGTCAGTTTAATTTTTCCTGTACTGGGGAGGGAATAAATTCTGACAAGGTTAGATGGATACAGTGAAGAAGTGGGGACAAATTAAGGGGATATTCAGACAAACCAACCACGACGGAAGAAGAGTCTAGTGAATTAGACTCGGAATTTTGTGAGTGAATTGAGACTTTGGACTGAGACTTTGGTTACGAGTATTCAGACTCTACAGTGAAGGATATCTTGGGCTGAAGATAGTCAGGACACTTCTGAGGAACTGGATAGTGGGGACTTAAACACTTTACATTTGCGTTCTGGTCATTCTTATTCAACAGTTCCTGAAAGTTCAGTTAGGTCCAAATTGGCCACTAGTCTTGCTAATAAGGGTACTCCTAGTGAAGAGACTGTGGATGTTGAACAGGCTGCAACAGCGCCCTTGGCCTCTCAACCAGATACTCAAGGTTCACCATTAACCATTGGACAGCAAGGACAAGACCATTTATTTGCTAATGTTCCATCTATTAATACATGGGGCATGAATCTAACAGTACTGGCGTGCAAACCCAGGATCTTTCTGCTAATACATGGGGCATGAATACTAACAGTACTGATGTGCAAACCCAGGATCTTTCTGCTAATACATGGGACATAAATACCAACAGTACGGGGTGCAAACCCAGGATCCTTCTGCTAACCCATGGGGCATGAATACTAACAGTACTGGCATGGAAACCCAGGATCTTTCTGCTAACCCATGGGGCATGAATACTAACAGTACTGACATGGAAACCCAGGATCTTTCTGCTAACCCATGGGGCATGAATACTAACAGTACTGGCATGGAAACCCAGGATCTTTCTGCTAATACATGGGGCATGAATACTAACAGTACTGGCATGGAAACCCAGGATCTTTCTGCTAATACATGGTGCATGAATACTAACAGTACTGGCATGGAAACCCAGGATCTTTCTGCTAACCCATGGGGCATGAATACTAACAGTACTGGCATGGAAATCCAGGGTCTTTCTGCTAATACATGGGGCATGAATACTAACAGTACTGGCATGGAAACCCAGGATCTTTGTGGTAATCCATGGGGCATGAATACTAACAGTATTGGCATGCAAACTCAGGTGAATTTTCCTTCTGCATGGCGTGAACCTAATATGGCGACCACTAATCTGGCTACTGCTAATGTTCCTTCAACTTTACCTCCTGTAGCGCCGATTAAGTCCCAAGGACAATTTGTTCAGGCACCTTCGAACCCAGATTGTATAAAGGTGCTACCTACAGCCCAACTGAGTTTTCAGTTTACTGGAGAAGATGAATACAACTTTCAAACCAGGCCTGCTGCCCTTAAGTTTAAGGAAACCTCAATTACCACTTTTGCAAGCGACTGCTACATGTTGGATGCTTGGATGTTTAGGTTCATAGATATAGCACAGCAGCATCTTAACTGTACTGAAAGTCAAGCTTTGGCGAAGGCAGGCATACTGTATGCTATGCAGAAGCTAGCAAAGCCTTGCAAACTTTGGGCTGGGGAGATACAGCTACTAGTTCTTCACAGAAAAGGACCAAGGCTGTAAAGCCAAAAGTGCAAAGATGGTGTGTCATCCATGGGCGGTGTCCTCATTCTTTGGACTATTGCCCAATTGTTCTTGCCATTCGGAAAAAACTGGGCAACCAGGTTAATTTGGGAAAAGTCCAGGACCACACGCAGAAGTAAATAAAATCATACGGTTCACCGATGCGTGTGTGGCAGCTATTAAAAAGTTGGATTTGCTCTCGATACCTTGGATCATAGGGAAAGGCCAGGTGTCCTTGATAGTGGACAGAGCATGTGCAAATATTATTTCTAGTAAAGCGCTAGAGAGGCTGAAGTGTGAAATGCCTCGAGCTAATTGGATGTTGTCAGCACCTGACGTGATTTTGACAGGTGTGACAGTAAAATGAAGATCGTAAGCCAGGTACCGTTGACACTGAGGGCAGGTAAACGATCTCCTTACATGCTACATTCTGTGGTTGAGGATTTCCCTCTGTCAGCCGATGGGTAATTGGGCTTTGAATCCAATGGAGGAGTTTAATGTAATTACACCCTCAGAGACATTCTATTTCCTTTAATGGAAAGGAGTAGGCCTTAGTCCCTCAGCAACACAAGCTGGAACTGGCATCCAATCAGGAGCCGTTCAACCAGTTGTGACCCCGACAAGTGAAGCGTCAAGGGAGTCCCCGGATGCACACGAAACAGACGATATGGACTGGAAGCGGGTCAGGGCTATAGTGAGTGGGAATCACCACTTACCCAGTTGAACTGTCTGCAAAAGTCCTGTCCGAGTACCTGATGTATCGGAGGGAATTGATGTGGTATGTTTAACAAAGACCGTAAAACATAAGGCATTGTCGCTAGAGTCCACCCTGAGGAATGGACCAGATCAGAAGATGCCCCTCATCGCAAATATGAGTGGTGGCGCAGTTAAGCTCAGAGATGGATGTTATATAGGCGACTTTATGTCCTATGGTGCCCCTGTAAAGGAGGTCAACAACGTACCAGTGATCTCTCCCGTAGTCACATCGCAAATAACGACTCAGTCGGAACCTACACGTCTTGGGAGAGAAAAGCTGCTAGAACAATACGTGAAGGTAACAGATAACATTGCCCATAAAACACGGTTACTAGCATTTCTTAAAGAATTCTCCGACGTAGTGGCACTTCCAGGAGAACCGCTGGGTAGGACGGACAAGGTGAAACATCCTATTGGGTTGTGCCCTGGTACAAATCTGATTTATGTGCCTGCGTACCGCCTACCACACAGCCAAAGGAGAGCAGTGGAAGAGGAAGTTGAAAAGATGCTTCATGATGAAGTCATTCAGCCTTTTTTCCTCACCTTGGAATCCACCACTCTTTCTTGTGCCTAAAAGGGACGGTGGTGTGAGACCTGTTGTAGATTTTCGGCAAGTGAACAAGGTAACCATACCGATTGTTACCCGATTCCACGTGTTCACCTGCCTGGATCTAGCGTCAGGGTATTGGCAGGTGGAGCTGACCGAAGAGTTGCGTCCCATCACTGCCTTTAGTACTCACCTTGGGCACTTTGAATTTCTTCGGATGCCTTTTTGGACTGAGTAATGCTCCTTTGACATTTCAGAGGATGATAAATCAGTTGTTTGGTGACATGATTGGGCAGGACGTCCTAGTGTATCTAGATGACTTAATAATTGTAAGCAAGGATATCCACACTTATTTTTGTAAGTTAAAATGAGTGATGGAAACCTTAAGATCCGCAGGTCTGAAAATCAAGCTATCGAAGTGCGATTTTCTTAAAGCAAGTGTTATATTTCTAGGGCACTTAGTTGATAGCGATGGCATCAAGGATCTGCTGGATAAGATTACAGCCATGGTAAATTTCCCTACGCCCAAGTCCAAGGACGATGTTTGCTCATTCCTAGGGCTCACTGGTTTTTACAGGAGCTTTGTCTACAATTATGCTGCTATCGCATCACCATTGACGACGCTACTTAAGAAGGATGCTGCATGGCAGTGGGGACCATTGGAAGTGAAAAGCTTCAATGACCTCAAAAGCCATGACAGAGACTCCCATTTTAGCATTTCCTAATTATGCTTAACCTTTTTACTTGTGCACGTACGCCTCAGGTTTAGGACTGGGAGCGGTGTTACAGCAAAAGGACGAGGAAGGCAAAACGCACACCATTGCGTATGCCAGTAGGGCACTAAGACCCCCAGACAAGCATTACGCAGTAACGCATAAGGAGACATTAGCAGTCGTGTGGGCGTTAGGACATTTCCGGGATATCATTTTCGAGTACCGGATAATTGTTTTTAACGGATTATGCACCCATAGCGACTTGTTTAAGGGAAGAACTTGCACGGTAAGGTTGCTCGTTGGTTCAGCGAGGTAATGGAGTTTGATCCAGAGGTCAGATATTTACCAGGCCGACAAAATGTCGTTGCCGACACACTGAGTAGAAATATTGCTGCTGCCATATCTGAGGATATCTCTCTTTCTGGGTATTCCCCGGACACGGTAAAGGCGGAACAACGTAAGGATATGATGTGGTCTCGAGTCATCTATGCCTTGGAGTCTGGCGACGAGTCATGTCTACCTGAACTTCCGATACCAATGACTCCCTTCCATCTTCAACGGGGCCCTTTATATAAACAGTCCCCTTTGAAGGACAATGTATATCAGTTGGTTGTTCCTGCTACACTACAGCAAGCCGTGTTACAGTTGGTTCATAACATACCTCAAGCGGGTCATCCTGGACGCGACAGGTGCATACGTGAGGCAAGAAAGAAATACTATTGGCCGACCATGAGGAAGGACATAGCAGCCCACGTTAGTCAATGTATCAAGTGCGCGGAAATGTGAGGAACGACGGGATCTCCGACTCCCATTTTAGAATATCCCCTACCGGAAAAACCGTGGGATACAGTCTACATTGATCTCTTAGCGTTGCCAAGGAGTCATCAAGGCTCAAGCTATGTATTGGTGGCAGTGGACCATTTTTCACGATCCACTGTTTTAGCACCGTTACAGACGAAAACTGCAGAGAAGGTGGTGCACGCTTTTGTAACCTCAGTGATTTATCCATACTTAACACCTAAGGTATAACTCAGCGATAATGGCAGTGAATTTCGTAACCAAGTGTTAGAGGAAATCTGTCGTATGTATGGGGTAAGGCAAGTCTTTATTACGCCTTACAGTCCCAGGAGCAGTGGCCTGGTGGAGAGGACAAACAGGAAGATACTGGAAGTCTTGAGACCAGCAATTTCGGTCCAACAAGACTGGCAAGATTGGCAGCCATCAACACCTCAGAAAATTCATTAACGGTGAAATCTCTTCATTATATCCTTTATGGAGAGAAGGTGTTACCCTACGATTTGCTAGCTGGACCTCTTACCCCAGTGTATAATCAAGAGAATTATGCCAAAAGTACAGCTTGCAAAGTTTCAACGAATACATAGTGAAGTACGAAAAAGATAACAAGCCTCAAGAGCAGAGATGATGGTGAAACAACACAAAGGTAGTCAAGAAAAGACGGAGATAGGCCAGAAGGTTATGATCAATAACCCTGAGAGAACTTCCAAGCTCAGACCTAAGTTCCGCGGACCATATACCATTGTGGAACACATACTTATCAAATACGGAATGATGCTGATGGAACTCAGGAGGCAGTACATACTGACAAGATCAAACCAGTAAATCAAGAGCTAAACCTAACTAACCAATCCTCTGATGTGTTGTCCCCTCTGTCTTCATCGCAGTCTATGCTGTCGTCCATACCTGTCCGTAACCAAGAGTATCGCAGCAAGCTACGATCCCACAGTAAGAGCGATTAAGGGAGTATCTTCTCTTACAAACATGTGGCTTGTACTCCTCTTGTGTTGCTTGGAGTGGACCTGTGGAACGACGTCGGACACGGACACGACTGCATTGATGCCAGGAGCACTGGAGACCCCATTTGGAAGGACATCTCCAAGCTCCAGATACTGTTAAAGAGGTCTCAAAGGGATTGTTTCACCTCAGACAGCAACTGTCGGAAGTCGGCAAGTTTTCCAACCGGAACCAGCAGTTGACGACCTCAGATAATGAAGCTTTGGTACAAACCTTGCATGATATAACCGAGCTTCACACTGGACATACAGTTAGGCGTACAGACAGGCTCTCTAAAATTGCATGTCGCTTTACCTAATGCAGATTCTCATCTTTCCAAGCATGTCCATGCACTTACTAAGAGAGGGCCTGTGGATCTCCTAGGTATCCTGTCTCAAAAGCCTTGTGCTAGACAAGGACATAGTGCAAATCGGTAGACAGATGCATGATTTGACATTGGCGGCAAAGGCGAATAACAGGCTAATCGTATATGTACGTGTATGAACAGTTAGGTGAGTTCACTAACAAAGCTAACGAGATAATTAAGACTACCAACCATCTCATAGGAGTTGTGAAGAACATCCAAACCAACTTACTAACCCTGGCTAACTTAGTGTTAATCGCTGAGTACTTACATGCTCTCAACGAGTCAACCACTGCTTTGGAGTCGCATGCAGCCAATATGTTGGACGGCTTAATCGATGCAAGTTTGAATAGGGTTAATGCTTTATTACTTCTTATTCACATTTTAATTAGTGCTCTTGACGTAGCTATGGTGAAGCATGGATTTACGCCACTTTTGGTATGAGTCAACTGGAATATTATTACCCATTGTTAGAGGCCCAGTTGACCCATGATGGCATCCTGATATTGGATCCTATGAGGAATGCTGTAAAATACCATACATGGCAGTTCATTCCTTTCCCTTTTGCTACTACTAACAATGCACTTGTTATTCTGAATGAGGGACCAGAGGTGCTACTTAAGTCGGATGACAAAGGGTATGTAGCCGAAACAACTGTGGATGAATTTGAGAAGTATTTTCTTAACCCCTACACCGCGGGCTTGTTTACCAATTACTTGCGTGTCCCGCGGGGTTATTTGGGCTCCGACAGACTCTCAAAAAATATTTGCTAAAAATCAGTTATTAGTCCTAGAATAATAAAATTATATATGCTTATAGCACATACCTTCAGCTTTCTCCTGGAATGATTGTTGAGCCTTCGTCAGTTTCCGTAGGACTTGTGGAGACCTCTGAAGTAGGGTAACTAAGTCTCCACTTTACACTTCCCGACAACCCGTTATATGATTACCACAGCCAGATACAAACACTATAAACACTATTCTACCATTTTCAAGTAGTTTGGGATCCATACTAAAAAAAAACAGTGTGAAAGCAATGGAAATTACGAGCGCGTCTGATCGCCGCACTTGCGCTAGTTCGCTCTAGGCACTCTGTCATTTATTATTCATAAAACCCCTCACACTTTATATTTCTATTACTATATCACACTTATATATATCTGGAGTCTTTCTCCATAAGTTTCCTTCAGTCGTATTAGTTTATTGTCACTGAAGTCATTCTATTTTTCAGTCAGTAAAATACGTAGAGAGCCACGGATTCACTCTCACTGTTATAACATAAATTATTTGTACTCATATTCTTATATTACTAATTACTTACATTACTATTTACATTTTCTATTCTATTTTCAATATTTACCCTTCTATTTTACTTACAATATGTTATTCACTGTCACTTTCAGTAAGATGAAACTATAATACACTGTTCAATCATATGAACTGAACATCCATTGCTTTCACCTGCTATTTACACATTATTTACACATTATTTCCAAATAATTCTGCTTCCACACTTGCACTGTTAGAACTGCTTCTGGCTGTGATAATCGAAGAAGCAGGTTACACAGAGGGGAACCTGGCATTCAGCGCACTGCCAAGAGGTGCGTTTATGCTCAGGTGTGCGGCGTGTGGTATGCGCACATACCTGACACCTGCGAATCGCAGCCTTCCTTTTCCCTGTGGCAGGCATTAGCTCAAGTCTGTGCCGATCCATATACGCCCTCTGCTCAAGTCGGTCGGGAAGTGTAACTGGATGGCGCCTTGGAGTTGCTGCTTGCACCTTACCATATTTTTCCAGCAGCTGCTGGACACAAGTCCTGGCGAACAACCTCAGGGAGAAGGACTTGGGTGGCTTTACCTTCATCTTGTACAGGATGAAGGCGTTCAGCATCGTCATATCTACGAGATGCAGAAAAACTTTCCTGTACCACCTAGTATTCTTCCTGAGGCAGTCGATCTCACCAATCATCATGTCGGACTTGTCCACCAGCCGCATGTTTATATTATAGTCCAACACAGCATCAGGTTTCATCACAGGTTCGCCTGTCCTACGGTCGACCTTCCCACTGTCTCTCATCTCCCCCTTATGTGCGGTGGTGAGCATGTGCACGACTCTCTTGTCATGCCACCGTATTGCCAGCATCTTCTCAGACTTGCGTAGGTGCACGTCTCCTCGCTTCGAGTTTCCCGCCTCTGGGAATTTGGGGAAGTTGGCACGATTACTTTTCACAGTGCCGCAGGAGCCAATGCCGTGCTCAGAAAGGTATTTGGCAAGTTTCGGTGCTGTATAGTAGTTGTCTGTATACAGCACATGATTCCCACCAAAATACTTTTCTAGGAGCACTTTCACTACACAGCCTGAGAAGCCAAGGGGGTGTGTTTTATCGAGATCGACAGTGCTGGCTGAATATATGACGAAGTCAAGGATGTACCCCGTCTTACAGTCGCACAGTACAAAGAACTTAATTCCAAAGCGATGGCGTTTGCTTGGAATGTACTGGACAAACCGAAGACGTCCTCTGAACAGAACCAAGGACTCATCAATGACAACCTTCTGAAATGGGTGGAAGAATGACATGAACTTATCCTTCATTCTGTTCAGAATCTCCTGGATCTTCCAGAGTGGGTCGGTTTGGGAAGGTACATCATTATCGGCAAAGTGCAGGTTTCCCATGATGTTCCGGAAGCGATCTCTGGCCATGTACTTGTTGAAGGTCGGTGAGGGTAGTAAGGGGTCCATGGACCAGTATTCTTCCAACTCATGCTTCTTGGAGTGTGGCATAAGAAGCATGAGGGCAAAGAACACATACAGCTCCTGCACTCCCAGCATGGTCCACTGTTGCATCTTGGCTGCACCTGTACCACTAGCAGCACGTTGTGATTCGAACCTGTTGGTCTCATCACATATGTGCTGCATGACTTCGTCATCTAGGAAGGCCAAAAGGTAGTCAACACACTCAGCATTTTCGTCCATAGTGAAGGCAGGCTGAACTCCTGACGAGCTCTCATCGAAAACCAGGTTTTCGGGGACAAAATCTGACCCTTCCGTCCACACGAAGGCGTCCAGGATTCCCTGGCGTGGCGGTGGAGGGATGGTGGTGGTGGTGGTGGTGGAGGTTGGCTGAGAGGGAGGCTTATCTCGGTCAAGGTCACTCGCACTGACCCTAGGTTGCCATACAGCACTAGCAGCCCTTACCCTACTAGCTACACTACTTCTCACTCTCTTAGATCTACCTCTACCTCTACGGCCGGCCTTCACTGTTGATGCTGGTGGTGACTCCGACGACGAAGACTCCGGAGATAACTCAGCCGACGATGATGACGAGATGAGTAAAGCGGGGCTTGGGGAACGGGGAGGTGAATGCTCTCGTGACTCATGGCGGGCTGGGTCACGTGGGGGCATTGTCCTGGGGCTAACACGCCGCCTTTTCACTCCCTTCCCAAATTCTTTTCCTTCCTGCACTAAAGGCTCCTTTCCCTTGGAGCTAGACACAGATTCACTGGTAGGAGCACTTGTTGTCGCTGTTTCTGGCGCGATAACTTCACCCGGCTCATCACACGATTCACCGGAATCGTCAAAATCGCTGTCCATTATTATCATCGACAATTCAGCAAGTTCTCGTGCCACTGCAGAGTCACTGAGGCCTTTCCTGCTTGCCTCAACACTTTTCTTGGGGGTAGAGGTCACGGGGCCCTTTGCAATGGGCGCAGAAGCGGCAGGAATGGCGGGGCGCGAGTGCGACATGTTGTCTCTGCAGTGGAGGACAAGGAACTAAATGCCGCGGCTTATCTGAGAAGGGAAGGGTTGACAATGACACTTTAGGCTGACTGCTGCTAACTTACAGGCTAATTTTTTATAGGTAGAAAATCTCGGCAATAAATAAAGAAATAGGTAGTTCCAGGTGAATGTAAATGTCAATTAGGATTCTCCCTTCCTTTCTGATATATATTTTTATTACAGACATCGATTACAAGGCATAAATCAAAGGGGAAATTACCGTGGTAATGTAGCGAATGAATGCACGTGAGGTTTTGTCAGGTGATAATTTGGCAATTTCTGGAGTATAACATTATCACTTACCTGTTTTTTTTTTTGGTATATATTATTGGGTAAAAATATTGTGCATAGGGCTTATTTCAATGGATGAAATCTGTGGAAAAAGAAGGAGGAAATTTCTGTAGCGCAGCGCGGCGTGGGAGGTGAGAGGAGAGGGTAATGGAGGGCAGGTAGGGAGGGGAGTCACGAAGGGGGTAAATTATCTGAGAAGGGAAGGGTTGGCAATGACACTTTAGGCTTACTGCTGCTAACTTACATGCTAATTTTTTATAGGTAGAAAATCTCGGCAATAAATATAGAAATAGGTAGTTCCAGGTGAATGTAAATGTCAATTAGGATTCTCCCTTCCTTTCTGATATATATTTTTATTACAGACATCGATTACAAGGCATAAATCAAAGGGGAAATTACCGAAGTAATGTAGCGAATGAATGCACGTGAGGTGTTGTCAGGTGATAATTAGGCAATTTCTGGAGTATAACACTATCACTTACCTTTTTTTTTTTGGTATATATTATTGGGTAAAAATATAGGGCATAGGGCTTATTTCAATGGATGAAATCTGTGGAAAGAGAAGGGGGAAATTTCCGTAGCGCAGCGCGGCGTGGGAGGTGAGAGGAGAGGGTAATGGAGGGCAGGTAGGGAGGGGAGTCAGGAAGGGGGTAAAATAGCTAAAATGTCAACAATGGATGGGAGTACAGATGAGATTTGGAGTGCTGACTAGTGTTGGCAGTACTGATATATGATACAAGCCACCACTTGAGAGCCCGGGATAATTCAAAATAACACAGAATCACAAAAGTGACGCCCCGCGGTATGATCCATTGTAGCCGAGCGTCACGAAAGTGACGCCCCGCGGTTAAGGGGTTAATCTCTATGTATGTCCTGGTCTCCGTTTTGTCTTCATTCCATCAAGGGTAGAGAAATGTAAGATGACCCTGTTGGACACAAACACTTCCTCTGCACTGCAACATTGCACTTTCCAACCCATTCAATTGAAGTCAGTTTTCCATGCTTGTATACATGCGAAACAATACTTCTTCTTTCCTGAGACAGAGGACGTAACACCTCATATGTGTCTCACAAAACCAGTTCCTTACGGTAAAGGGTTACTATGTTGCACCCGATTATTGTGAGTTACACAGGAAAGAGATAGCAGTTCTACCTCGCAAGCACCATCTAGCCTTGTCGGTGAACTTCTCATCCCAGTTACGACCCTCTTTACCTTCATTCAATGTTTCTACCTTGAATGTAAGCAGGCTGTCTTATGTGCTCAAGGAGATACAGTTCCTCACTCACCTGAGCAAGACTGATTTAGAACCATATGTACTGTCGTATCTCCCTTCATACCTTTCTCCTTCCTAATTGGTCCTGGTGTTGGTCTTCTACTTGTTGTGGTCTTGTCATGTGTTTGTGTTTGGGGCTACTATCTACGAAGCCGAATGAGAAACCCACTAAAACCACGGATCCGTACTCGGGGATTGCAAGTGGACATGGCTAAATAGTTAGCTACCCTACACATTGGTTAGGCTACACAGTAGTTAGGCCAACAATGTCGACGGGGACGTCGAAAGGTGTGGCCGAGCGATGTTCTGGTGCCAGTATTGTTTCCCGTGACTAGTTATAGTTTCACACTATTGTTTCATATTACATAAAGTTGTTTATTCATAATTAACAATCTGCAACGTAGTATGAATGATAAATAACCAAACACCATTTCACTGTAAAGTGAGGCTTGGGATGCGATGCGCATGAGACATCTTCTTTTAATCAAAACCTAGAGTAAAGGGAAGGCGATAGAGAAATATGAATTTTATATATGTTTAAGTCTTGGGGGAAATAATTACCTTGTTGGTATACTTTAATGTAATCAATATTACTTTATTGAGGTGTATAATGTACATGGTACAGTTAAGATGCTTTTATTCATGTATAAATCCCAGTTGTCTGTGGAGGTTTAGCACCTCTGATTTTGCTGACCTCGGCGCCACACCCAGTGTGGGGAAGGCGGCTAAGAGCAGAAAGCACGTATCACTAGAACGAGAGGGACGTATAACTCTGATCTCTCTCAGTGTCGCAGTTGTATCTTTCTGTGGCCAGTAAAGAGAGATTAAATCTGCTCAGTTTTGCTTCACCTGCACACGCTACCTTCTAAGTTCCTTCAACAGGATTCTACACTGATTCCCACCATCTCCAGTGTGTGAGAAGACGTTTTGGTGGAGTGTGTCAGCCGGAAGTGACTTCTACCAGGAGCAGCGTTACCTTGCTTGGAACTGTGAGGTCACGACAGCTGATATGCATAAATTGGTGATCAGCTGTGGGGTTCCAAGCTGATATATATTAGTGACTAGTTGAGGAATTCCATACACCCGAAACGGTTACAGTGGCGGGATTCTCGCTTGCTGTTACAACCACTAATACTACAACCACCACCACTACTACAACTACTATTACTATAGCTACCACAACAACTACTAGTACTGCCAGACTTACTACCACTACTACTACCCCTACAAGTACTACTACAAAAAAGTAAAAAAAAAAAATATTGTGAACAAAGTACTGGTAGTTATTTACATACTGCCCATAATCGGAAATACTTCCCACTATGATTTTTTCTTTCCTGTAACTTGTACTTTTTCATTATAACAAATATGTATAAACAAATATTTTCCATATAAAATAAGGCAACGACTTTGTCATGAAACAAACTTTCTGCTTCCATTATTCACAAATATGCACAGAGCAGTAGAATAAGTAAAATAATTTTTCTAATTATACAAATAAACAACATACTGGTATGTACAAAACTAACACTAACTTATGCGTAATATCCAGATGTCTTACACACACACACAGAAGACCTCTAAAGACCTCTAAAGGTGACTTTCCAGAGTGTAAACACTGTGGAAGAGATACTAAAAAATGCAAAGAATCTTATTGAATAAGAGGAGTTCAAAAATGTATGGATAAAAAGATGCCTAACACAAGAGGAACTGGAATTACTGAAAGAGAAAAGGGAGGAAGCAAAAACAAGAAATGAGGGAAGATCAGAAGAGGAGGAGAAGAAATTTTTTTTACAAAGTAATAGGATTGCAGGTACGAAAGTGGTACACAAACAGGATGGAAGAAAAAGGAGGAAGGTAGTAGAACCATGTCATGACAAGTATATAAACAAGATGATAAAGTTGATGTACTCAAATGTGGATGGAATGGTATCTAAATTACTAGAGATGAATGATTATGTCAGAGAAAATGAACCACAAATAATATGCCTAACTGAAACAAAATTAACACCAAGGATTTCCAATGACATACTAAACTTAGAGGAATACAATATATGGAGAAGAGACAGAAATTTAAAAAAAGGAGGAATTATAATATTAACTAAGAAAAATCTAAAAGTTAATGAAATAAAACTAGATATACCATCACAAGTAGAAATGAAATAAAACTAGATATACCATCACAAGTAGAACTGATTGCAGTAGAGATCAACACATCTGAAGGGAAAGTAATTGTGGCCAATTTGTACATGCCACCCAGATCAAACACATGGAAAAGAGACGAATATAAGGACATGGCAGAGAGTACAATTCAGAGTTTAAGATCCTTGCTACATAAAATGGAAGAGAAATCGGAAAGAATTATACTAACTGGGGATTTTAATACAAATATAAATTGGAATACTCTAGATATAATTAGCCAAGAAAGCTGTTGGGACCAAAAGCTCCTGGATCTCGTGCAAGAGTTTTTCCTAACGCAACATGTAAGGGAAACCACCAGAAAAAGAGGACTCGACGTACCTTCAGTGCTAGATCTAATATTTACTAGGCAAGAAAATGATATTGACAGTTTAATATATCACCCTCCACTCGGCAAAAGCGATCATGCAGTTCTAAATTACAACTTCAGGATAGCATATGACATAGTTAACAGCAATGAAAGTTACAAAAAGAGCCTAAACTATAAAAAGGGAAATTATCAAGACCTAAAGAAGTATTTCTTAAAAGTTGATTGGGAAAATGAGCTTAGAGGACAAGATTTAAATGCTGTATATAAAAAATTTTGTGAATTTTATGAAATAGGAGTCCAGAAGTACATCCCACAGCACAAAGAAGCAGATAGGAAAATACAGAAATGGTTCAATATAGAATGTAAAAAATCAAAAGAAAGAAGAGATTTGTTGTGGAATAGATACAGAAGACACAATAGTGAAAGGGCATATAATAATTTCAAACAGGCAAAAAACAATTATACAAGAATAAGGAGGGAAGCCCAAAAACAGTTTGAGGAGGATATAATAAATAAAAGTAGTGATCAACCAAAGCTGTTTTACAGCTACATCAGAAGCAAAACCAAAGTAAAAGATATAATACAATCCATTACGGACGAGGGAATCACTTATACACAAGAGAAAGATATTTGTGAAGCACTAAATAAGAATCTCCAATTAGTTTTTACAGATGAAAAAAATTTTGAGAGGGACTATGTGGAACGTGCATGTCCACACATACTACCAGATATACAAATAGCAGAAAAGTAATACAGGAGGAGTTAAGTAGATTAGACAGAGGAAAAGCAAGTGGTCCTGATGAAATTTCATGTTGGGTACTACAAGAATGTGCAAAGGAGTTAAGTAAACCATTATTTTTAATTTTCAAGAAATCCTTGAGTCAAGGTAAACCACATGATATTTGGAAAAAAGCAAATATTGTCTCCTTATTCAAGAAAGGAAATAGACAAAATCCACTCAACTACCTACCAGTATCACTGACCAGTGTTGTAAGCAAGATATTAGAAAAGCTTATAAGAAAAGCTTGGGTAAATCATCTAGAAGAACACAGTATGGTAACAGAAAGACAGTTTGGTTTCAGAAAAGGAAAATCATGTGTTAATAATCTGTTGAGCTACTATGACAGAGTAACAGACACAATACAGGAAAGAGAAGGATGGGTGGACAGTATCTATTTAGATTTCAAGAAAGCTTTTGACACAGTACCACACCAAAGACTTTTATGGAAACTGTACCATCAAGGAGGAATTCGAGGCAAACTGTTTTGTTGGATGCAAGATTTTCTCATAAAAAGAGAAATGAGAACAGTACTAAGAGGAAACTACACATCATGGAAAGAAGTGACTAGTGGAATACCACAGGGTTCAGTGCTGGCACCAATCATGTTTTTAGTGTATATAAATGATATAAACAGTAACACTGGAAATGAGAGCTATCTGAATATGTTTGCAGATGATGCAAAAATACAAAGGAGAATTACTAGCACAGACTCTTGTAAAGAGCTACAAGAAGAATTAAATAAGCTTCATGAATGGAGTAATACATGGCAAATGGAATTCAATGTGGACAAGTGTCATGTAATCAAGTTTGGTAAAAGTGGAAAAAGACCTGATTGGGATTATAAGTTAGGAAATAAAACCCTATACACATCAGAAAGAGAGAAAGACCTAGGTGTGATTATCAATAACAGACTATCTCCGGCTGACCACATCAGCGAGAAGGTACGGAACATGTATACACTGCTTGCAAATATGAGAATAGCATTCACATACATAAATGAAGACATGTTAAGAAGGATAATAACATCATTCATTAGACCAACCATGGAATATGCATCAGTAGTCTGGAGTCCTCATCTCAAAAAACACATAGACAAGATTGAAAAAGTTCAAAGGGCCGCTACAAGATGGATACCAAGCATAAGGGACCTAAGCTACGAAGAAAGACTAAATAAACTGAATCTACCAACACTACAGGAGAGAAGGAAAGGTGACATGATAATGCTATATAAATGCATGTCAGGGAAGGAGAAAATAGACATAAATGATTACTTAACATATGGAGAAGCATCAGCAAGAGGACATTGCAAAAAACTGCATAAGAAGAGAGGTGATAAAGACGTAAGGAAATTCAGTTTCCCAAACAGAGCAATTGATCAATGGAATGCACTACCGAATGAAATAGTGTGTGCCAAAACAATTCACAAATTTAAGGATATGTACGATAAATATGGTTTAAGACACGGGACAGTACGAGCTTGACTCATTCCTGTAAAGATACAATTAGGTAAGATAAGAACACACCATATTTACCATGGGAGGTGGGTGGAGGGAGTGGGGGGGGGAGGGGCAGCGTGACTTCAATTTCAGTGTGCACTTTCTTATGACTGTCTCCATGCCTTCACCTCAGGGAGTCCAGACTCCGACTCCTGTGAGACAAAATAAATCAATTAGGAAAAGGTGTTAGGGAGTTTTGATGGTGCTGGAAGGATTTATGTAACACAGGACAGAAGGGTGTAATAAGCACAATAAATCACTTAGGAAAATGTGTTAGGGAGCTTTGGTGATACTGGAAGGATGGAAAATACACACACACACACACACACACACACACACACACACACACAATATCACTTAGAAAAAGATGTTAGGGAGCTTTGGTGGTGTTGGAAGAATTTATGTAACACAGGACAGTAAGGTGTAATAAGCAAAATTAATCACTTAGGAAAAGGTGTTGATGATACTGGGAAAAAAAATCACTTTGGAAAAGGTGTTAGGGAGCTTTGCTGGTGATAGATGGATATCTGTAACACAGGACAGTAAGGTGTAATAAGCAAAATAAATCACTTAGGAAAAGGTGTTAGGGAGCTTTGGTGATATAGGAAGGATTTATGTAACACAAGACAGTGAGGTGGAATAAGCAAAATAAATCACTTAGGAAAAGGTGTTAGGGAGCTTTGGTGATACAGGAAGGATTTATGTAACACAAGACAGTAAGGTGGAATAAGCAAAATAAATCACTTAGGAAAAGGTGTTAGGGAGCTTTGGTGATATAGGAAGGATTTATGTAACACAAGACATTAAGGTGTAATAAGCAAAATAAATCACTTAGGAAAAGGTGTTAGGGAGCTTTGGTGATACAGGAAGGATTTATGTAACACAAGACAGTAAGGTGTAATAAGCAAAATAAATCACTTAGGAAAAGGTGTTAGGGAGCTTTGGTGATACAGGAAGGATTTATGTAACACAAGACAATAAGGTGTAATAAGCAAAATAAATCACTTAGGAAAAGGTGTTAGGGAGCTTTGGTGATACAGGAAGGATTTATGTAACACAAGACAGTAAGGTGTAATAAGCAAAATAAATCACTTAGGAAAAGGTGTTAGGGAGCTTTGGTGATATAGGAAGGATTTATGTAACACAAGACAGTAAGGTGTAATAAGCAAAATAAATCACTTAGGAAAAGGTGTTGGTGATATTGGGAAAAAAAAAAAAATCACTCAGGAAAAGGTGTTGGGGAGCTTTGGTGATATGGGAAGGATTTATGTAACACAAGACATTACGGTGTAGCTAATAAGCAAAATAAATCACTTAGGAAAAGGTGTTAGGGAGCTTTGGTTGTGTTGGAAGGATTTATGTAACACAGGACAGAAAGGTGTAATGATTAAAATCACTTAAGAATGGGTGTTAGGGAGCTTTGGTGATATAGGAAGGATTTATGTAGCACAGGACAGTATGGTGTAATAAGCAAAATAAATCACTTACGAATAGCTGTTAGGGAGCTTTGGTGATACAGGATGGATTTATGTAACACAGGACAGCAAGGTGTAATAAGAAAAACAAATCACTTAGGAAAAGATGTTAGGGAGCTTTGGTGATACTGGAAAAAAAAAAAAAAAAAAAAAAATCACTTATGAAAAGGTGTTAAGGAGCTTTGGTGTTATAGGAAGGATTTATGTAGCACAGGACAGTGAGGTGTAATAAACAAAATAAATCACTTAGGAAAATTTGTGAGGGAGCTTTTACTTATATATGCTCCTGTGGGGGAAACAGAGAAGGAAAATGCTCACCCTTGTGGAATGGTTGTGGAGAGGTTCCATTAAGACAACTAGACAAAATTCAGAATAAAGCTGTTAGAATCATTAACAATCCTGCCATTACATATAAACTACCTCCCCTGCAAGTAAGAAGGAATGTTGCCTCCCTTGCATTATTTTACCGATATTTTTTGGGCAAATGCTCAGACGAAGTTGCGTCCATGGTGCCTCCTCTCCATGCCTTCCCTCGTGCTACACGGGCATCTGGCAGCGCTCATGACTGGAAAGTCACTCAGCCATATTGCAGAACTTCTGCCTATCAGAATTCTTTCATTCCCCGAACTGCATCTCTCTGGAACTCGCTTCCCCAGAGTTGTTTCCCTCCAAACTTCAACCCACAACTGTTTAAGTCTAACTGTTACAGATATTTTATGAACAGAGGACACCAGTAATCTGGTGAATGGATTATTTTTTTTACCCATTTGTTTTTCCTTCCTCCATTCTGTTATTTATATAAAAAAAAAAAAAAAAAAAAAAAAAGGTGTGTCTCCTTGGTTACTAGTCAAATTTATCCTTCACTCTGACTACAGCTGGTCATCAACTCAGTTGAAAGGGGTTACAAAGCTTTGTTTAGGAATGAGTCTCCTTGGTTACTAGTCAAATCAATTCTCCAATCTGACTTACACTTGCAATCAACAGAGCTGAAAGGGGTTATGGATCTTTGTTATGAGGCAGGAATGAGTCTCCTTGGTTACTAGTCAAATTTATCCTTCACTCTGACTACAGCTGGTCATCAACTCAGTTGAAAGGGGTTACAAAGCTTTGTTTAGGAATGAGTCTTCTTGGTTACTAGTCAAATCAATTCTCCAATCTGACTACACTTGCCATCAACAGAGCTGAAAGGGGTTATGTTATGAGGCTGGAATGAGTCTCCTTGGTTACTAGTCAAATCAACACTCCAATCTGACCACACTTGCCATCACCTGAGCTGAAAGGGGTTATGGATCTTTGTTATAAGGCAGGAATGAGTCTCCTTGGTTACTAGTCAAATTCATCCTTCATTCTGACTACACCTGCCATCACCTGAGCTGGAAGGGGTTATGGATCTTTGTTATGAGGCAGCGAGTCCTTTGTTTTTCCTTCCTCTGTTATCTGGGGAAAAAAAAAAAAAAAAAAAAAAAGCCAGACATGGCAGCACCACCGGGCTATTCCTGCCTGTCCTGGTGGAAATTTTTTGTGTGACTGAAATTTCCAAACGGACGCACGCGTTTTGTCCAGATAGTGGGAAAAACTGTACGAATTATGGTTTGCAACAGCCAGGTCACAGGGTCTGGGTAATGGATGGTCCGGGTAGTGGTTGTCTGGATAATTAACAGATTACTGTATATAAAATATCTATTGCCAGACGCCTCAATCCCATTTGGGGTGGCCACAAACAAATCGCCTCCAAGTCGCCCTGTCCCCCGCCATTTCACTCCCCTCCTCCCAACTCACACCCCCCTCTCTCATATACCTCTCCACCCTATCCCTCCATCTCATCCTCGGCCTCCCCCTCCCTCTTTCCCCCTCCACCTCACTCACATACACTCTCTTCGTCAGTCTTTCACCCTCCATCCTCTCCACATGGCCAAACCACCTCAGTGTGTTCCTCATAACGCTTCCTATCACATCCACATCAACACCACAACGCTCCTTTATATCCTCATTCGTCAGCCTGTCTCTCCATGTGACTCCACAGGCTCCTCTTAAATAACTCATTTCCACTGCTCTCACTCTTGACTAAAAAAAGGCAGAAAAATTATACATACAACAGACAATATGCAGATACAATGGAGATAATATGCAGATCCATCCATCCATCATTCAGTCCTATGTTGCCCCATGAGGAGTGTAGAAGCCCAGGGCTAGGCAAGTTGGTCCTGACATTTAAGATGCGTGTGACCAACCTCACTCATCCCTGAGTGGCATTACGTGAGCAGTAAACCCCAACCACCCCTTGGATATAAACCTTCACCGGCTCAATCTGATTGGAGCGCCGCAATTACCCACTAAACCACCAGGCGCCATAATTTGGTTATATGGTTACCACCCAACGTAGTAAATGGTTTCCTGGTGTACAGGAAACCATTTGGCTTGTCATTCAGTGTAGAGTCACACACAGGCAGAAGGAAGAGGAAAGAATGAAGGAAAGACAGAAGAGGGGGTGTAAAGTCACCCATAGGCAGAAGGAAAAGGAAAAAAAACGAAGGAAAGAAAGAGAGAAGAGGAAGGAGGGAATGGGCAGACACTCAAAGCAGCATTATACTGAGTAAGTGGATGGTGAGTGCCCTCATCTACCACTAAATAATAATAATAATAATAATAATAATAATACTGGTAACAATAATAATGTTGCTACTCCTCACCTTGCCCTAGGGTGGGAAAGGAGGTTCGGATGATGATGATGATGATGATGATGATAATAATAACAATAATCCCAGTAATAATGACAATAATAATAATAATAATAATAATACCTGTACTGTATATGGAATTCTGACCCTCCCATATACACTAATATACAGTACAGTAGTTGCCTCTGCCATATTTCCCTATTACAAATACTGTACTTACTGAGATATGGTACTTATAATACCGGATACCGGATGTCTGTTCCACTGAAAATACCTCCACCGTTCCTAATTTTCGTCTAGGAGATTTCGATGGCTTAAGAGCTTATTTTCGAACGGTATTCCACAGGGAGATTAGCTATTTGAGGGAATGTCAGGTCAGAGGGGAACCCCAGGTCATAGATCAGGCGCAGGAAACACCTGGGGATGTCCGTCAGGTGTCTGTGAGGGGGGAGGTGGTAGATAGGAATGTAGTCCACGTGACGGAAATTAACTCAGCTCCAGTACCAAGCAGACGTTCGACCAGTGAGAAGTATAACGAGTTAATAAATATAATACACGGAGGCCAAGATAGATATATTCCTTCAAAACCGTTTAATAATTCAGAACCTAGATGGTTAAACAACAGATTAAAATCTCTCATAGGCCAAAGGAAAGGAATATATAGAAAAATAAAACGTGGAGAGGAACACTTACGTAACCGGTACACAATTTTAAATAGAGAAGTAAAGAGGGAGATAAGAAAAGCAAAGAGAAGTTATGAAATTAAGGTTGCAAGTGAATCAAAAAAAAACCCCAAGGGTTTTTATCAAATGTACCGAACGAAAAAAAAGACAGGATAGGACCACTCAGAACAGAATCAGATGACATTACTAGTGAAGATAAAGAAATGTGCTCCATCCTAAATAATTATTTCATATTATTCACCAAGGAAAATCTTAGCCTGGTCCCTCAAGCAGTAAATATTTACCATGAGAATACGGAAAATATTCTTAGTAAAATAACCATTAGTAAGGAGGACGTATTGAAAGAAATTAATAAGTTAAAACCTCAAAAATCGCCAGGTCCGGACGATATATATGCAAAAATTATAAAGGAAACCAAAGAAGAATTATGTCAGCCACTTTTAGCGTTATTTAATGACTCTTTAAGTTCAGGAGAAGTTCCAGAGGCGTGGAAAACCGCAAACGTAGTGCCCATCTTTAAAAAGGGTGATAAATCAGCTGCGTCGAATTATCGTCCGATAAGTCTAACGTCAATAGTAGGAAAAATGTTAAGAGTCAATTTTGGCAAATAAGATTACACGTAGAGAACACTTAGAAAAATTTAATCTTATAAACGAAAGTCAGCACGGATTCAGGCAAGGACGATCCTGCCTCACAAATTTGTTGTCATTCTACTTGGAGGTCTAGGAGGCAGTAGATAGCAATAAAGCTTACGATGTTATTTATCTGGACTTTAGTAAAGCTTTTGATAGGGTCCCACACGAAAGGTTAGTTAGAAAGGTTCGAGCACACGGTATAGACGGCGATATCTTAAAATGGATAGAATCCTGGCTGAAAGGACGAAAGCAGAGAGTATTAATAAATGGAACTAAGTCGGACTGGGGAATAGTAACTAGCGGTGTACCACAGGGTTCAGTACTCGGTCCCTTATTATTTATCATATATATAAATGATCTAGACTTAGGAGTCAATAGCAGCATCAGCAAATTTGCCGACGATACAAAAATAGGGCGTATCATTAACTCTACTGACGATTGCCATAACTTACAAAAAGACCTCGATACATTGTCCAAATGGTCTAAAACTTGGCAAATGGAATTTAACGTTGAAAAATGTATAGTACTTAACGTAGGCAAGACCATTGGAGATACTAAATACAGCTTAGATAACAAAGAAATTAGCAAATCGGAATGCGAGAGAGATCTAGGAGTTATGATTAGTAACGACCTTAAACCAAGGCAACAGTGCATTAATGCGAGGAATAAAGCAAATAGGGTCCTAGGATTTATTTCGAGAAGCGTGAGCAATAGATCATCTAAAGTAATACTAAAACTTTATCTAGCATTAGTAAGGCCACATTTAGACTACGCAGTACAATTCTGGTGTCCTTACTATAGAATGGATATTAATTCGTTAGAAAATGTACAGAGAAGAATGACTAAAATGATACATGACGTCCGGAACCTGTCATATGAAGACAGACTGAAAAGACTAAGTCTGCATTCGCTAGAGAGGCGTAAAGTAAGGGGAGACTTAATTGAGGTGTTTAAGTGGATGAATGGTATAAATAAGGGAGATATTAGCAAGGTACTTAAAGTGAGCATACAGGATAGAACTAGAAATAATGGTTTCAAACTAGAAAAATTCCGTTTCAGTAAGGAAATCGGTAGAAATTGGTTTGGTAATAGAGTAGTAGACGAATGGAATAAGCTACCTAGTAAAGTAGTTGCTGCCTCTTCCATTGAGAGTTTCAAGCATAGACTAGATAAGCATATGACAAATAAGGGGTGGATATAGGATATTGGATATAGAATAAAGAAAATCTTATAACCAATACTAATTCAAAAAAATTTTCTTTTCAGGTTACACTATGATAGTCTCTATTCTACTTTCACACTTTCCTGTAAAATGTCCACGCCAGTTTTTCTATACGGCGTGGTGTTCTTTCTGACTTTTTCCTGCCGGCTTCGGCTGGAGGGTTTGGAGGGCGGGGGAGAGCCTTCTTCTTTGCTATCCTTATCTCATTCTAGTAGTTTAGTTACTCTTCTAGGAGCTGCCTAGCATGGGCCAACCGGCCTACTGCAGTTATCCTCTCTTCTTATGTTCTTATGTTATAAAGGAAAGAGGTGTGTGGGGCCATCTGTTGTGTGCAAGGGGAACTGCCGGACCTCAGGTTATGCACTGTAAGGAGTAGAAGAGTTAGATGTACAATAATAATATTAATAATAATAATAATAATAATGACAGTAATAATAAAAATAGCTAATAATAAAAATATTACCCTACTTCGCGATATGATGAGCAATACCGGTAAATTAATAAATACCGTAACTATTATAATAATAATAATAATAACTATAATCTATCTGTCTCTTTTTAAGAACTAAAAAACAGAGAAGGGGGTCCCTAGTCCCCTTTGGGGCTAAGATGCGAATGAATGTGTTTGAGTGGATGAGCAAATGGGGAGTGAATATGTTTGAGTGGATGAGCAAATTGGGAGTGTGTCGTCCTGTCACGGCTACCTCCCTATCCTTGGGGGAAGCAGCCTAGGTATATAGGTAGATAGATAATCTATCCATAGCCAGACGCCTTAATCCCATAAGGGGTGTCCACAAACAAATAGCCTCCATGATGCCCTGTCCCCTGCCATTTTGTTGCCCTTCCCCCAGGTCACACCCTCCTCTCCCATATACCTCTCCACTCTATCTCTCCGTCTCATCCTTGGTCTTCCCCTCCCTCACTCCCCCTCCACCTCCTTGCATACATTCTCCTCGTTAGTCTCTTGCTCTCCATCTTTTCCACATGGCCAAACCACCTCAATGTATTTCTCCTAACAATTTCTATCACATCCACACCACAATGCTCCTTCACTTCCTCATTTGTCAGTCTGTCTCTCCATGTGACTCCACATGCTCCTCTCAAATAACTCATTTCCACTGCTCTCACTCTTGACTTGTGTCCCTCCAAAAAGGTCCAAACTTCACATCCATATGTTATAGTTGGTATCACAATACTGTCATGTAGTAACTTTTTCACTACCATGCTCACTTCCCTGTTCCGTATCACTGCTTTCAAAGAACCAGCAACCTTTTGTCCTTGTTGCACTTCCTCCTCTAAACTTCCGTCCTTCCTCATTTCAAATTGGAAACAAAATCCACTCCACCAAACAATTGTCAGTACAGCTAAAGAGACATGGATAGTAAGTAGGATACAATGACAACACAAAAAATCAGTTTTACACCCAAAATAGTAAAAAAATAATAAAAAATGAAATGGGAAAAGTAAATGCATTTGGGTACATTTGAGTCTGTTCCACTATGCCAGAAACAAACACTCACAGGCAGGGCTTAAGGAACATCAATAACAACAAGGGGGACAAAATTAAGCAGGAAAACCTCTGCCTTCCTCTGCTACTTGGTGGTGGCTCTGGTGACCATGACACACGTCTACAAGTTATGCGCCTGCTGTGTGGATTCCTGCAATCGTCAGGGCAGCTCACCCGCCTGTGACCGAAGACACTGCACCATCGGCTGAGGAAGGGCAGTGGGTTGTGTCCTCAACTGTGGTCCTTTATACCCAGAAGATGAAGGTCATTTATCACCCTGAAAATAATCAGAAAAATACAGAAAACAAACTGGAGGAAAACGGTACAAACTGAACTGGTAAGGTCTTTCTGCTGCTTAAAGTGGTCATTTACCAGAATCTTTTTTTTTTTTAAGTATATTTCATTGCTGAAATAAGTTTCCTGGCAATTACAATAGGATGTTTTATGCATTAACCCACCCAGATCTCACTCACCCTAACTTATACCAAAGTAGTGAAATAAGAGACCTTATTCTAAACTAGCATGGATGTCTAGCTGACGGGGAGGGCACAAATTTAAACCATGTACCAAATATTCCTGTGTACCTTACATATATACAATACATACATACATATATATATATAAAGCACAGTCCTGTACTTGCATGAATCTAAATCTCCATACAGAGGATGGCCATGGTAGTCGTGGTTTTCATTGGACTGGGAGATATACCTAGCGAAAAAAAAAAAAAAAGCTACATTTACTCCTAAATTGTTCCTCACCTGGAAGCTGCTGGGTAAAAGATTTATTGCGTGTATTAGGTTGTTGGTCTTGTACGTCTTAATCTTTATTTTTCACCCTTCATTTTTGTCTCCTGGACCAGTACGTTTTTGACACATCTCACCTTTACCTTCGTAGAACTGGGAATCGAGGCTTCATAATTCCAATTTACTCAAACCTGACCTTGAATAATGTCAAGATGTCCATTTAATAAGAATATGTCCACTTTTTCCAACACATTTATTTTAAAGGGTCACACCAACAGTTTCGGGATAATTCGCCGTCACAACAATAACAAGACAATTCGGCCTCAGGACAGATTCGGGAAGAGATTCCGATCCTTTCTTAGCCTCCAGTGTGATGGTCTTTTCAGTGGAAGTATAGAGACTTAAACAGTACGGCATGTGCAAGCATGTAGTGGCATAATGCCGTTGAATTTCACTGGATACACACTGGATGACTGTTTTTTTGTGTTGTGGAAGATGCAGGCACCATTACATTAAGGTAGGTCATGTACTGTTATTATGTGACTCAGAGAATTGCTGGAAGTTAGCTGTATCCTCCAGTCCCGATCCGTCGGCTGGCATCAATATATTTAATATTGGTAGTATGAGATGAACGCATTAATATGGGCGAACTGTATCTGAGAAATCATGCCCTGGTACGGTGTTGCAAACCTGGAAATTCACTTTTGGTCCATATATCCCCAAAGAAATGAAAAGTCCCAACGTGTCCCAGCGTTTCAAGTCAAAGCCCCTAATGACCGTCTCTGCATGAATTAAACTTATTTTACAACACGAAATGCACGTAGTATGTTTCTTATGAAGTGATTAATAAGGTTCATGGAGAAAGGAGAACCAAATAATGAATGCAGTGACATTTATTTACGTTTTTTAGAGGAAAAGCTAATTTGTTTCAGTGTGCATCCAGTTTTCTAAATTCCTCCTATATATTAAGAATAAGAAAAATAAAGTTTACATAATTTGTTTTCAGCATAGTTAATGATAATATGTTTCATTGTCTAGATAGTTCCTTTAAGTATTCATGATGCTCCTGAGAGGGTGAAAATACAAAGTATACATTATATGAAAGAGGAATAGTAAATATATAAATAGAGCAATCGAGTGGCAAGAGTGAAAGATGAGTTTTGGGCGAGTGTAGAAGCGTGTATGGACAAGTTTGAGAGGAGCGAGAGAGTGCTGTTGATTGGAGACATGAATGGCAAAGTTGGAAATGTATGAGTGGATGGAGTAGTTGGTCAGTGGGGTGTGCCACCTGACACAGATGGGAATGGAAGTGCTTTGGTGGACATCTGTGCTTATAAGGGGTTGGCAATAGCCAACACCTACTTTCGGCATAAGATGATCCACCAGTATACATGGAGAGTAATGAGGAGGATGGATGGTGAACTTGTTGAACGAAAGGCAATGATAGACTACGTGTGTGTGGATGAGCGAATGAGAAGACAAGTGTTGGATGCAAGAGTGTGGAGAGGGTGGGGGAATGGAGTCTCGGACCATCACTTAGTGATGGCCAAGGTAGAGCTGCAAAGAAAGTGGTTGAGTAGACGAAGGGGAAGACAGGAGGAAGCAGCTCCTGTGAGAAGAGTGGAGAAATTGCAAGATAGTGAGAAAATGACAGAGTATAAGAGCATAGTGGAAGAAAGACTGGGAAGGTATGAGCTAGAGCAGATGGAAGGGGTGGAAGACGTATGTAAAATATTACTCAGCGTGTGAGGCAGTTTGTGGAGTGAGGAGGAGATGCAAGGGTGTGCAAGGGACAGCATGGCGGAATGATGAGGTGAAACGAGCAGTGGAACAAAAGAAGAAGGCATATAATGAATGGTTAACGAGTAGAGGTAGGGGAGAAGATGAGAGAGAGAAGAGAGAGGTATATGTGAGCAGAAGGGAGGTTAAGAGACTGGTGAAGGAGAGTAAAAAGAAAGTGGATGAGGAGTTTGGGAGGAATCTGAGTGTGAAATGGAGGGAGAGTAAGAAATTGTTTTGGAAGGAGGTAAAGAAAGTAAGGCAGTGTGAAAGGGGAAATAGTAGGGGAGTGAAAGATAGGAATAATAGATTGTTGGTGGAGAAGGGAGAGAAACTGAGGAGATGGAAGGAGCACTTTGAGGATTTGTTGAATGTGGAGAGTGAGAGCAGTGCGAGTATAAGTGGTTGGGGAATGGCTGGGAGAAGAAGAGATGAGAGGAGGGAGGAAGAGATCAGTAGGGCGGAAGTAATGGAAGCGATGAAGAATATTAAGTTGGGAAAGGGCCCAGGAATTGATGGAGTGTGTGGTGAAATGCTTAGGTATGGGGGTGAGATTGTTGTGGAGTGGATTTGGAAGTTGTGTAGATTGGCTTGGGAAGAGGGAAGGGTTCCAGAGGACTGGAAATCAGGTATAATTGTTCCTTTATACAAAGGAAAAGGAGAGAGAGAAGTATGTGGTAACCATTGGGGTATTTGCCTACTTAGTGTGACTGGTAAAATATATGGTAGAATACTCATTGATAGGGTTAGGCATATGACAGAGGAGCTAGTTGGAGAAGAACAAGGGGGATTTAGGAAGGGAAAAGGGTGTGTAGATCAGATATTTGTTTTAAGATGTTTAGTGGAGAAGTATCTAGAGAAGGGAAGGAAAGTGTATGCTGCCTTCATGGACTTGGAGAAAGCTTATGACTGAATAGATAGGCAAGGTATGTGGAAGGTATTAAGAATATATGGAGTGGAGGGGAAATTGTTGAGTGCTGTGAAGAGTATGTACGAGGGAGCTAGGGTTACGGTGCGAGTGGATGGTGAGCTGAGTGAGTTCTTTGATCTCAATGTGGGACTGAAACAGGGTTGTGTGATGTCTCCATGGCTGTTTAATATATACATGGATGGGGTTGTAAAGGAGGTGCAGGGTAGGGCAGTGGATGTGGGGGTGGCTCTAATGAATGAGGGTGAGATTTGGAAGCTTCCGGTGTTGCTGTTTGCTGATGATACAGTGCTGTTGAGTGAAGACGAATGGGAGTTGCAAGGTTTGGTGAATGAATTTGGGACAGTGTGTAGGAGGAGGAATCTGAAAGTTAATGTAAACAAAAGTAAAGTTATGGTGTTTGAGAGGAATGAAGTCACAGAGTGTGCAGTGAGGTTGGATGGTGAGAATATGGAGAATGTGAGTGCATTCAAGTACTTGGGTAGTGTGATGAGTAAGGATGGAACTTTGGGGGATGAAGTGCGTGAAAGGGTACATCAGGGAAGGAAGGTCGTTGGTACACTGAAAGCAGTGATGAGAAATAGGGAGGTGAGTATGGAAGTTAAGAAGTCACTGCATGATAGTATTGTGATCCCTACCCTGACGTATGGAAGTGAGGCATGGACCTTGCAAGAGGGGAACAAGTCAAGAGTGAGAGCAGTGGAAATGAGTTACTTGAGAGGAGCATGTGGAGTGACGTGGAGGGACAAGTTGACGAATGAAGAAGTGAAGGAACGATGTGGGGTGGATGTGGATGTGGTTGAGAAGATTAGGAGAAATACACTGAGGTGGTTTGGACATGTGAAGAGAATGGAGAATGAAAGACTGACTAAGAGGGTGTATGTAGGTGAGGGGAGGGAGGGAGAGGGAGAGGTAGACCATGGATGAGGTGGAGGGATGGAGTTGAGAGGTATATAAGGAGGGGGGGTGAGTTGGGGGGAGGGTAGTCAAATGGTGGGTGACAGAGTGACTTGGAGGCTTTTTGTCTGCGGCCACCCTTTGCGGGATTAGGGCGTCGGGCTATAGAATAGAATCGATAGAATGTCATATTTCCTGCCATGAAATTGGATGTGGAAATTTATCTTCAGCTCTGAGGAAACAGTTTGTAATTATAACGCTTTTGGCATTTCAGTATCAGATTTCATTGGTAATCAGCACAGCAGTATAGCTAACTTAAGGCCTGAATGGAAAGAAAACAGTAAAGCTTTACTCATCATAACTGCATAAAGGACACAAAATTTATTGGTTGTTTTTCTTACGAAAAATTCTACTAATTATTAATGAATATCTGAAATCCCTAGGTTTTTAAGAATTTTGCCTGGGCGTCTTTCCATCCCTACGTTTTTGAAAATTAGTCATAAATCCCTAGGTTTAGGGATATGTCCCAACAGTTGGCAACACTGCTGTGGTGAGATGAGTAAAATAAGGCATCAGATGAATGTGGTGTATGAAATGAAGGCCCCGTTGATGGCCAAAGACTGCTGGGAACTGGAATACTCGGCCATACAATACTCACATTCTCTTAGCCATTCACAAAGACCTAATTCCATTTTTCCTTTTTGGCAGGATGTTCTGAGTGAGTGCCAGTTCAAAAGCCACACCTCAGTGAAGCAGCGATGACCCTCACATCAAGACCTGTGGCCGATACTCAGAATTGTTCACCGAGATGGGCTGTGCAATGTAGTGAAGGATTTTATCACCACCTCTTTAAGGCATGGCAGTGCTTGTGCATTTCTTCTTGCTGAGATGGGTAAAGAGTTTCATTTTCTGTTCCTTTTTTGTTATTTTTCTTCAGTGTGTTACATGCTGTAGTGCTGCGATATTATCCTCCATAACGTCATGACCCCATTATTGCAGAATTTTAATTCCCCAAAGAATACATTTTTACTTTCAGGCAAACACAATTTTGTGGATAAAAAAATGGTATTCTGATTATTTTTTGTGGTTCATTTCATTTTGACTCATTTTCAGAATTGTCTCGTTTCCCTGTTTTTCCTGCCTCCTCCATCCCTTTGTTGAACGTGGGAACCCATGCAGAGAAAAGAAGCATTTTCGCTGGAAAATTATGGTTAATATCAACGGAATTGCATAACAAATCATAAAACCCATGTTTTATCCAAACCTAACCACATCTGACTTAACCTGACTGGGTGCCTTTGCTCCTCAGAACCTCCAAAGCATTAATGTAACCCCCTCTAACCCAGCCACACTGCAGGGAAGAAAAATGAGACAATGAAGTTGGCAGTTTTAAGCATTAATCTAACTTTATCCAACTAAGGAAGTGGTTGTTGCTGGTGATGAGAGGAACCCATAGAAAATAACACTGTATTCCCTCTGTTTGCCAGTCAGTATAAAAAATACAACACACCCTCGTATATACAGTCACTGTAGTGTACACTCATTTGCTTATGAGATCAATAAGAATTTAACATTTGTGTCTTATACAGTCACTGTGATACTTGATTTCTCATTACCAGTCTGTGATCTTTTTCTGGCTTACATGATTACAACGCAAAATTCATTAAACGATTGCTTCTCAGAAATGTATGGCAGTTGTAAAATGAGGGTGTGCTGTACCCAACAAAGCATCACAGGATTAGCAAGTAAAATATCATCATCATCATCATCATCGTCATCATCATCATCATCATCATCATCATCATCATCATCCATCATCATCATCATCCATCATCATCATCATCATCATCATCATCATCATCATCATCATCATCATCATCATCATCATCATCATCATCATCATCATCATCATCATCATCATCATCATCATCATCATCATCATCATCATCATCATCATCATCATCATCCATCATCATCATCATCATCATCATCATCATCATCATCATCTATACCTCCTTTCCCACCCTAGGGCAGGGTGAGGAGTAACGATATCCAGACAGCCCAAATTTGCCCAGTCCAACAGGCCATACTTCCATTCACTCATCATTCAAGCCACTGGAATCCTGGCTCAATTGGATATGCCAAAAACATTCACCACGTTTTGTAGCGTCACATAAACGTATCCAATTGAGTCAAGTGGAAAAATGGGTGAATATCCAGTAATGAGAGTAGTAGAACTAAATTAGTTTTAGGAAAAGGTGTATGTTGATTTTATTTCCTTAAAATCAAGAAAGTGTGTGCACCAGAATGTGTGCTGAGTGAAGTATGGTATTCTTGCCAGCAGACTGGCAGAGTTCATCATCTAACCAAATCTCTCCCAGTAAATGGTACCATAATGTTAGTTTTTCATTTTCTTTTTTTTTTCATTCTTTTTTTTTCATCATCTAATCCTACATTGCCCCATGAGGAGCATAGGAGCCCGGGGCTAGGCAAGTTGGTCCTGACATTTAAGATGAGAGTGACCAGCCTCACTCATCCCTGAGTGGCATTACATGAACAATAAACCCCAACCACCTCTTGGATATAAACCTGCACCGGCTCGATCTGATTGGAGCGCCGTAATTACCCACTAAAGCACCAGGCACCAACATTTGGTTATATGGTTACCACCCAACGTAGTAATTTTTTTTTTTTCTTAATATGTGAACAGTAACTCTCTATATATGGGCACAGGGCATATTTTTCTTACAGTGATCCTTTTCACAGGCTGATATCGGGAAGCATCAGCCCGGGAAGGACGGCACCAGGAAGAAGGCTGCAGATCTTGGCTGAACCATGTCATCATATTTGCTGGGAGATCCTGACTGAGGGAAGGGTGGTTGCCTGGACACCTGCATGAGGGAACCTTTGTGGATGGAGTGAGAAGGTGAGTGAAGTTTACACCCCACAGCATGTACCCTGAGTGAGTGTGTGGGAACTGCAGGGCTTGATGGATGAAAATGTTGATGATAATCTATCCGTCTATCTATCTATTGCCAGATGCCTTAATCCCTTATATTGGGTGGCCACAAACAAGAGCCTCCACGTCACCCTGTCCCCCGCCATTTCACTGCCCTGCTCCCACCTCACACCCCTCACTCTCATATACCTCTCCATTCCATCCCTCCATCTCATCCTTGGTGATAATCTATCTATCTATCTATTGCCAGACGCCTCAATCCCGTTTGGGGTGGCCACAAACAAATCGCCTCCAAGTCGCCCTGTCCCCCGCTATTTCACTGCCCTGCTCCCAACTCACACTCCCCTCTCTCATATACCTCTCCACCCCATCCCTCCATCTCATCCTCGGCCTCCCCCTCCCTCTTCCCCCCTCCACCTCACTCACATACACTCTCTTTGTCAGTCTTTCACCCTCCATCCTCTCCACATGGCCAAACCACCTCAGTGTGTTCCTCATAACGCTTCCTATCACATCCACATCCACACCACAACGCTCCTTTATATCCTCATTCATCAGCCTGTCTCTCCACGTGACTCCACAGGCTCCTCTTAAATAACTCATTTCCACTGCTCTCACTCTTGACTTGTGTCCTTCCAACAATGTCCAAGCTTCACTTCCATACGTTAGAGTTGGTATCACAATACTGTCATGTAGTAACTTTTTCACTTCCATGCTCACTTCCCTGTTTCTTATCACTGCTTTCAAAGAACCAGCAACCTTTCTTCCCTGCTGTACCCTTTCAAGCACTTCACCCTCCAAACCTCCATCCTTACTCTTCACACTACCCAAGTACTTAAACGTACTCACATTTTCCAATTCCTCACCATCCAACCTCGCTGTACATTCACTGACTTCACCTTTCTCAAAGACCATCACTTTACTCTTCCCTACATTTACCTTTAGATTCCGTTTCTTACACACTCTCCCAAACTCATCCACCAAGCCTTGCAGCTCCCCTTCGTCTTCACTCAACAACACAGTATCATCTGCAAACAACAGTACAGGGAGTTTCCAAACACTATCCTCTCTCACCAGGGCCACTCCAACATCCACTACCCTACCTTGTACCTCTTTTATTACCCCATCCATGTACAGATTGAACAACCATGGAGACATGACACGTCCCTGTTTCAACCCAACTTTCAAAGAGAAAAATTCACTTAGTTCACCATCCACACGCACTGCAGCCTTCGCACCATCGTACATACTCTTATAATAATGACTTCTGTATTTTCCTCTTTCTGGATCATAACTGCTCCATGTATAATAGTGAGAACTGAATTGAAGATGATGATAGGAGTGAATGGAGATTTGAGTGATGAGTTTTCCGTGAATGTTGGTGTGCATCAGGGGTCAGTCTTGAGTCCCATGTTGGTTATCATGGTACTTGAAGCCCTTTCACGTGACTTTAGAAACGGACTCCCGTGGGAGTTGTTGTATGCTGATGATTTGGTGTTGATTGCAGAGAATGAAAGGGAGGCAGAGGAAAGATTTAGGAAGTGGAGAGATGGTATGGGGCACAAGGGCTTAAGAGTAAATGCAGATAAAACAAAAGTGATGATATCTAGTTTTTTTTTTTTTTTATGCGAGGAAGAAGGAACCAAAGGCCATGAGCCCGCAGTAACAGTTCCCTCCAAGAGAAAAACAAAATACAATAGAGAGCCAAATTCAAGATCCGGTCATTTTGAGATGCCTGGACACACTACGTTTGAAAGACTGGAGATCATAGGCAGCAGGAAATACAGACAGAGGGAGACAGTTCCAGAGCTGACCTGTTGCATAAATGAAAGACTGGGAGTAACGGTTAACTCTTGCATTAGAGAGTTGGACAGAAAAGGGATGAGAGTTTGCTGCCAGACGGGTGCTACGCGCCCGTCGTAGAGGTGGAGGAATGCAAGCAGACAGTTCAGAGGAGCAGTGACCATTAAAGTAGCAATAGAAAGAGATAAAGATGCAACAGTGCGGCGAAGAGACAGAGGTTGAAGGGAGTCAGTAAGAGGAGGAGAGTTAATGAGACGAAAAGCCTTTGACTCCACCCTACTGAGAAGAGCTGTATGTGGGGAGCCTTCCCACACATGAGAGTTGTACTCCACAGAGGGACGGATAAAACCCCTGTATAGAGTCAACAAATGTGCAGGGGTAAAGAAAGAGCGGAGTCGGCTTAGCACACCCAATCTCTTGGAAGCAGATTTTACAAGAGATGTAATATGATCTTTCCAATATAAGTCCCGAGTAAATGAAACCCCAAGCATGTTCAAGGATGATGCAGGATTAAGCTGAATATTATTAAACATTAGTGGGTATACCTGTGGAAGATTTTGTCGGGTTGATAGGCGGTACTGTCAAAGACGAGGGAGAGTGGCCATGTGCGATTTGCCAAAAGGGCGTGGGAAGTAATTCCATCTTGTGCAGTGTTTGTGATAAGTGGGTGCATAAGAGATATAGTGATATTAGAGGTAGACTGCAAGATAATGCTGATTTCACGTGTGCGGTGTGTCGAGGAGAGCAGGTGGAGATTGTCAGACGTGAAAGGACTGAACTTGCTGGTGAGTCTCTTGAGTGTGTGGAAAAGTTTTGTTATTTGGGAGACATGTTATGTACTGGAGGTGGGGCTGGAGCAGCTCTATGGCTAGGGTGAGCAGTGGCTGGAAGAAGTTCAGGGAGCTGTTGCCTCTCCTGATATTGAGAGGACTTTGCCTCCATGCTTAAGGGTCTTTATATGTGACATGCATTAGGAGTGTAATGCTGTATGGTAGTGAGACCTGGGCAGTAAAGGAAGAGGATATTCACAGGCTCAAATGCACAGAACTGACAATGATTAAGTGGATGTGCAGTGCATCCTTGAGTGTGAGGCCTGGGGGGCTAGGTTTACGATGGAAGAGTTAAGAGGTAGGATGGGACTGGGGTGATGAGGAGGGGTAGATTGAGGTGGTTTGGGCATGTGGAGAGGATGGAGGTTGACAGTTGGGTGCAGAAAGTGAGAAACGTTAACGTTAGAGGTAGGGTTGTGAGAGGTAGGCAGAAAAACACCTTGGATGAAGTCATTGAGTGTGACCTCAAGGATAAGGGACTGAATAGGGTGGCAGCTAGAGTTTGAGTTGCATGGAGAGCCGCCATTAGGTGACCAGGGATGATGCATGCAAGCATGTTGGAGCCTTTAAAAAACAAAAACGATGATGATACTGATAATGATTTTTGTCGGCAGATGGTGGAGTGGATCCCAAGTCTCATCCAGCCATCTTGTTCTGACTTCAAGATTGGCTGGGTATGGATGGAACACGCTGACAGCCAACACATCAAAGTGGAAGAAGATAGGGGAAACCTTGATTCTGCAGTGGACCAACGTGGGCTGCTGCTTAGATGATGATGGTGGACAGAATTGCAAGAAATCTGCATCCATTCATCTCACAGTGATGTTAAAGGTAAATCACATTTCTTTTCCATATCCATTGTAGATGCAGGCCTGGTCAGTCAGTCACACCTCAAGAATATTTTTTACGCAAGGTATGAAGAGTGAGAGACTAATGAGGAGAGTGTATGTGAGTGAGGTGGAGAGGGGGGGGGGAGGCCAAGGTTGAGACGGAGGGATGGAGTGGAGAGGTACATGAGCAAGTGGGGTGTGAACTGGGAGCAGGGCAGTGAAATGGCAGGGGACAGGGCAACATGGAGGCGATTTGTTTGTGGCCACATCTTATGGGATTAAGGCGTCTGGCAATAGATAGATAGATAGATATGTCAGTCTAGCAAGGGCCCACGTGGTATGTCAGTTTAGCATCCTAGGAACTTTCAGGCATAAGGTTCTTCACCAGTTTAGCAAAGGCCAGTACGATGCCACACGTGTAGTGCTTCTGTATGTGTGAGAAGTAAGGTCTCTCTCTCTCTCTCTCTCTCTCTCTCTCTCTTACTGGAGTCTTTGCAGCCTCTCTTCTGTAGTGATTTACTGATTCATACAACAGGATAATATTTTTCATGTATGCTGTTTATACCATTTAATCCTGTATCAGAATAGTCATCATCATCATCAATATCATCATCATTATCATCATCATCATCAATATCATCATCATCATCATCATCATCATCACCACCACATACCTCTTTTCCTACCCGTGGATGGGAGGGTGAGGTAGGGTCAGAAATAAAAAATGAAGGAGAGAATGGAGAATGAAAGACTGACTAAGAGAGTGTATGAAGGTGAAGTGGAGGGAGGGAGAGGGAGGGGGAGACCGAGGATGACGTGGAGGAATGGTGCTGAGAGGTATATGAGGGAGGGGGGGTGAGTTGTGGGGAGGGCAGTCAAATGGTGGGTGACAGAGCGACTTGGAGGCGTTTTGTCTGCGGCCACCCTTTGCGGGATTAGGGCGTCGGGCTATAGGTAGATAGATAGTGTGCAGTTGAATGGGCCACACTTACAAATCAAGGCCTTGACTTGAGTAACATTAATTCACATGGTATTTACAACCCCAGGCTCATTTGAATATAAACCCTTCCTCCTCAGCCTGCCATCCTTTTGGGGATATAGAAGAAAGTGAGGAATGTTTGTTTAACCAGGCAGGGGAGCCACCTGTTTTTTTCATGGCGTAAAAATGGATATTGTGATGTAATGTAATCTATAATGTAATTTACTCAAATATAAAACATCCCAGTGAACATATCTGCATAAAACAGAGGTTAATGATATGGTATGGTATATGTTTGAGATGGAGGGATGGAGTGGAGAGGTATATGAGAGAGGGGGGTGTGAGATGGCAGCAGGGCAGTGAAAGGGTGGGGGACAGGGCGACATGGAGGCGATTTACTCTAATATAAAAATGACACCGTCTTTGCACCTAAAGAATTCCTGTATTGGGGTTGGCCGAGGTACAGCTGATATTCTCAGTGTACTGGAAGCCAAACCAAAAGCCTGTCTATCTATCTATCTATTCCTAGATGCCTTAATCCCATAAGGGGTGGCCACAAACAAATCACCTCCATGATGCCCTGTCCCCCACCATTTCACTGCCCTGCTCCCAGCTCACACTCCCCTCTTTCATATACCTCTCCACTCCATCCCGCCATCTCATCCTTGGCCTCCCCCTCCCTGTCCCCCTTTCCACCTCACACTGTCATGTGGATAAAAATTATTATAATATGCGGGGTAAATAACTAAGGAAGAGATGTTATTAAATCTCCAAAGGCCCTTAGAATGTGGCCCTGAGTAGCATAGGTGTTAGGGTCGTATTAAAACTGAGTGTGTGACAGTGTGGACAAGCGTGCTGTGTTTGGCAGGTACTTCTTGTAGCAGGAGACCAGGACTGAATATCTGACTTACCTTACCATATCATACCATACCATACCATACCATACCATACCATACCATACCATACCTTACCATACCATACCTTACCATACCATACCATACCATACCTCACCATACCATACCATACCATACCTCACCATACCTCACCATACCATACCATACCATACCATACCATACCTTACCATACCATACCATACCATACCATACCATACCATACTTCACCATACCATACCATACCATATCATACCATACCTTACCTTACCTTCCCATACCTTACCATACCATACCATACCATACCATACCTTACCTTACCATACCATACCATACCTTACCATACCATACCATACCATACCATACCATACCATACCCATAGCTCCTGTAAGTGGTAACATTCTTCTCATCCAGTATTATGAGTTTTTTGGGAGATTTAGTGAAACAGATGTTTGACCAGAATTTTTAGATGTTACATAGATTTCACACACTCATCTTAAATGGCAGGACCATCTTGCCTAGCCCCAGGCTCCTGCGCTTCTCATGGGGCAGCACAGGATTGGATGATGGATGGATGGATCAGTGTTTTGCAACAGTTCAGGGCAATGTTGTGCATCTGGTTATAGTGTGAGAGTTGATATATATTTGACCTCCATGGTTACTGCAAAGGCTTTCTCATTCAACACCTGTTTCAACCACTCATATACAGTACCTCAGTATAGCTGAAAGCTTACTCTTAATTCTTCATTCTCTTCATCTGTCTGTCTATCTGTAGCCTGATGCCATAATCCCATAAGGGGTGGCTGTTTGTCTTTGAGTTGTTTTAAGGGGATGGGCACTAACCCTCCACCAACCCACTTGCTGATATGTAGGGAACATGTGTGGGTTGATTATATGGTTACCACCCAGCATTGTAAATGGTTTCCTGGCTTACAGGAAACCATTAGGCATGTTACTCAGTGTAAAGCCACCTGAAAAGGAAGGAAGAGTAATAAAAAGTGACAGGAAAGATGGGAGAAATAGGATGAGAGGAGGACAGGCACAGAAAAAGAATGATAAAGGTGAAGGAAGAAGTAGGCAGCACTACATCAAGTGAGTGGATGATGGTGAGAAATAGGATGAGAGGAGAGCAGACACAGAAAAAGATAAATGTGAAGGAATAAGTAGGCAGCACCACATCAAGTGAGTGGATGATGGTTGTCACCACCTACCGCCATTCTCTTCATATGGGATAAAGTAAACAGAGCAAAATGCAGGCATGTCATTTACAATTAATTATGTGGCAACACCCAGCAGGGTCCCTCCTTATGTGACGTACGGTACAGCATATCATTTCCAGTTTCCTTTCATAAAACTATCTGTGCAAAACAAATAACAATAAATCCAAAGCTTATTTTGTATGGATGGGATGGATTGACGGAGGGATGGAGTGGAGAGGTATATGAGAGAGGGTGTGTGTGAGCTGGGAGCAGGGCAGTGAAATGGCGGGGGACAGGGCGACATGGAGGTGATTTGTTTGTGGCCACCCCTTACAGGATTGAGGTGTCTGGCAATAGATAGATAGATAGATTATTTTCTATATAGTGCACATCACTTATTTGGTCCTCCCTTGGCAAGCTTATTGTATTTAGCATCTTGTTCCAGAGTTCTTTTTGTAATCTATCCACCTATCTATCTATCTATAGCCTGATGCCATAATTTCACAAAGGGTGGCTGCAGACAAAACACCTCCAAGTCACTCTGTCACCCACCATTTGACTGCCCTCCCCCCAGCTCACTCCCCCCTCCCTCATATACCTCTCAACTCCATCCCTGCACCTCATCCTCGGTCTCCCCCTCCCTCCGCCTCACCTACATACACCCTCTGAGTCAGTCTTTCATTCTCCATTCTCTCCACATGTCCAAACCACCTCAGGGTATTTTTCTTTAAGCACTAAGATCATAATGTCAGTAATGTCGCCAGGGTTATCCAAATGTATAAAACAACAGTATACAAGATTTGAACATGTTACTCACCCAGGTCAACTCTGGAACTGTCTCCCTCTGTCTGTATTTCCTGCTGCCTATGATCTCCAGGTTTTCCAACGCAGTGTGTCCAGGCATCTCGAAATGAACGGATCTTGACTTTGGCTCTCTTTTGTATTGTTTTTGTTTTTTTTCTTGGAAGGAACGGTTTGCAGGCTCCTGGCCTTTGGTTCCTTCTTTCTTACATAAAAGCAAAAAAATTATTGCTGTTTCTTGTGCTGATGTCCCAGCTGTGATCACTGACATGTGCTGCTTCAGGGGTAATCCCCAGGGATTCCCCAGAATACTCGTAAATACAACTTCTGTCTGTCTATATATTGCCAGACGCCTCAATCCCATAAGGGGTGTCCACAAGCAAATCGCCTCCATGTCGCCCTGTTCCCCACCATTTCACTGCCCTGCTCCCAGCCCACTCCCCCCTCCTTTGTATACCTCTCCACTGCATCCCTCCATCTCATCCTTGGTCTCCCCCTCCTGCTCCCCCCCTCCACCTCACTCACATCCACTCTCCTTGTTAGTCAGGTGCCAATAATAGATGGTATAGATATAACATAGCATGTAATTAACCTCTGATGTAGGCAGCTGTGTTCAGTGGGATGTTTTATATGTTATCCTACACCATGGTCTAGGTTAGATAAAGCTGAAATAAATTCTCTTACAGTTAATTTTGTAGTAAACCATTATTATCATGGATATGTGGTAGGGGGGGGCGCTCACCATCCACTCACTCAATGTAGTGCTGCTCTCGGGTGTCTGCCCTTTCCTCTCCTCGATCCTTCTTTCGTGTCTTCCTCTTCTGTCTTTCTTTCCTTCATTCTTTCCTCTTCCTTCTGCCTGTGGGTGACTCTACACTGAGTGATAAGCCAAATGGTTTCCTATACACCAGAAACCATTTACTATGCTGGGTGGTAACCATATACAGTAATCCCTCTAATATCCGGACGCCCACAATCTGGACATCCCCACTAACCGGACATAATCGTCCCGGGATCTAATATTCCCCAAATGGTCCAAAAACCACAAAAAAATTCAATTATTTTTTTTTTTCCCGCCCGTAATTTGAACTTGGCGCGCGGGGCGCGGGACAGCTTTGTTGTGGCGCGTCATTCCTCCGACGTCTGCTAGAGCGCCGCTGCATCCTCTCCACTTTCCGCCTGTCCCTTGTCACGAGTGAATGCTCGTCGTCATGGCTGCCCACGTGAGCGCTTTTGTGGCGGTGCCTTACCTTACCTGCTGCAGGCACTCCTGCTGCTCTCGTGCCTCCTATTAGTGTGTGTGATGATGGCCCCGCCGCCTGAGATGAGGAAGAGAGTGGTGTTGACTCTGGAGAAGAAGCGGGAGATATTGGAGAAAGTAGATGCGGGGTGGTCTTCTTCCCGCATCCTCCGTGAGTTTAACCCGGCCCGGTCTACTTTGTTCGATATTAAGAGATCCCGAGACAAACTCATGCAGTACACGGCTGACTTCTCGTCGAGAAGCAAATGCAACGTGGAGAGGAAGGTGATGTTTACTCCCAAGTTTGCTGAAATCGACCACTCTACGTTGATTTGGTATCGACAACAACGTGCTGCTGGTGTGATGGTGCGTGGTACGGAGCTGAAGACTGCTGCTGAGAAGTTCGCCAGGCTTCACGACGCCGTAGACTTCAAGGCATCCGAGGGTTGGCTCTTTGCGTTCAAGTTACGGCATGGCCTTACCAACCGTAAAGCTCATGGCGAAGCTTTGGACGCTAACAAGGATGGAGTTGACGAGTTTCGGCACAAGGTGAAGGGCTTGATTGACAGAGAGGGCCTCACTCTCGGTCAAGTCTACAATGCTGACGAAACTGGTTTATTCTATCACTCTTTGCCAACGAACACTCTAGCCGAGGAGACGGAGAAGCGTGTACCTGGCCGCAAGCTCTCCAAGCAACGGATATCTGCTTTGTGTTGTGCCAATGCTAACGGCATGCACCGGCTTAAGCCCGTTATTGTTGGCCGTGCAAAGCAGCCTCGGTGTCTTCGTGGGGTGATGGATGTCCTTCCTGTCGTCTGGTACCATTCCTTGAAGGCATGGTTTACAGGCCAGATCTTCAAAGACTGGTTCCACAGCCATTTCGTCAAGGAGGTCATCAATTACCAGACGAAGACACTGGGAATCCCGCGCGACCAGGTAAAGGCCCTCCTTCTCCTCGACAATGCACCTGCCCACCCGTGCGACAAGGACTTGGTGGCTGAGAATGGCCGGATTTAGGTGCACGTTTATGCCACCTAATACGACTGCTCTCATCCAACCAATGGACCAAGGAGTGATTGTGGCAACGAAGCGCCTATACCGCCGGAAGTTCCTGGACGAGGTGATGGTTGTTCTTGAGGATGAGGACGAGCGCAGGGAGGGACGGGACACATGAGCCAGCGGACTTTGGAAAACCTTCATCGCTACAACATCAAGTCTGCCATTTACAACTGGGCCAGTGCATGGAAGGAAATCCCTGTCAAGACTAGAAAATGGTTGGTCTCGTCTGCTTCTCGAAACGGATGTGGAGTATGATTTCCTAGGTTTGAACGTGGATGACTTCCATGCACATCTAGGTATGCATGGCGACGATGTTGATGCGGACAAAGTGCGTGAGTGGTTGGATGACGACGAGGGCAATCCTGGGTATCAGACGTTGTCTGATATCGAGATCGCATCTTCAGTTGCAGGTGTCAGTACCCAGCTTGAAGATTCTGACGAGAACGGTGACGATGATGTGGACTCCTCTCAGCATGACACAACTCCAGCCATCCCCAAGCTGAGCGCACTCCGGGAACACCTAGAGTTCGTTCTGGACTACCTGGAACACCCGGACTGCAACAGGGAGATGGGGCCCTTGGGACTTGTGGAGGAAGTGCGCTTTTTCAGGCAGCGCATCATAAATCGTCGGAATCGTCGTTCCTTGCGTCAGTCAACGATTGACAGCTTTTTCAGGCCCGTGACCCCTGGTGTGCCCAGTCCTGGCTCCACTCCGTTGCCTCCCCAAGACAGGCCCTCATTCTCAGAGCCGCAGCCCGGCACATCAGCCACGGTGGAGTCACCGCTCAGCGTGAGTTTGTGTCTATATTCAGAGTCGTCTGCAGTGGGTATGCCATCACCACGACCCAGTGACGCACCCCTAGGTCACCTCCCTGTGCTACTCTCAGACTCTGACAGTGATTAGATGCCAAGAACTTCTCCACTAGACCACACGGGAATTTACAGTGTTGTGCAGTGAAAAAAACAGTGTGTTGTGTTAAGGATTTAGAGTTGTGAGTGAAAAGACAAAAATTTAATGGACTGTAACTGTAACATAAATTAACTTGAGTGTTTTTTGTTTAGAAAATGGTTTTAAGAGTGGAAAGACTTAAAGTGCAGAGTGCAACACTTATTTCAGTAAGGTACAATGGAGCGCAAGTAAGACAAGAGTGCGCAGTGTGAAGAGAATGGACTTCTGAGTGCGAATGACTAAGTTCAGTGCAAGACTTCATGAACAGTGTACTGCAAGTGCTTCAGGAAATCCTTCTTACTGTCATAGTCCGAGAGGAGGCGGTTATTCATTGAGATGGCCATGGAGGGAACTGTTACTGCGGGCTCATGGCCTTTGGTTCCTTCTTCCTCGCATTTAAAAAAAAAAAAAAAAAGTAGGCAGAATACTGTACTGTACTGTATTTTCCATACTATACTTACCTCAAACACCTTATTTCACTCTTTTATGTCCCTTATTGGTTTGAATATGCTGTCTTAGGTGCTATGCATGTGCAGTAGGAAGGTGTTTTTCTGAGTTAGGCTAGGTTAGGGTCCATAACTACCAGTCCAGGAGCCAGGGACTTGTTGTAAGTACCCAGAATGTTTAATATTGTATGAACCTACCTCAAAAACCTCATTTTATGCTTCTTTTGCATTTATTTCAGTCTTTTATGTCCCTTATTGGTGTGATTTGGGTCTTAAATAGGTGCAATGCATGTCCAGAGGGAGTTGTATAGGTGTTTTTCTGAGTTAGGGTCCATAAGTACAAGTCCAGAAGGCTGGGGCCCAATGTCCGGACAGGACCACTATCCGGACATTCCTATGGCTCTATTACGTCGGATATTGGAGGGATTACTGTATTCAGATTTTGGCGCATGGTGGTTTAGTGGGTAATTAAGGCGCTCCAATCGGATTGAGTCAATGCAGGTTTATATCCAAGGGATGGTTGGGGTTTATTGCTCATGTAATGCCACTCAGGGATGAATGAGGCTGGTCACTGTCATCTTAAAAGTCAGAACCAACTTGCCTAGCCCCGGGCTTCTACGCTCCTCATGGGGCAACGTAGGATTGGATAATGGATGGATGGATGGATGGATGGATTGTCATGGATGTTCTGCACTGACATTGAGGCTACACATACATGCAGACATAGTTGCCCAATACAGACAGAAAGCCAGCAGGTGGTGGAGTGAAGCTGACTGTATGGACAACAATTTGGGACAATAAAAAGTGAGAGACTGACGAGAAGAATGTATGTGAGTGAGGTGGAGGGGGGGAGAGAGAGGGGGAGGCCAAGGATGAGATGGAGGGGTGGAGTGGAGAGGTATATGGAGAGGAGGGTGTGAGCTAGGAGCAGGGCAGTGAAATGACGGGGGACAGGGCGACATGGAGGTGATTTAATTGTGGCCACCCCTGACTGGATTAAGGCGTCTGGGAATAGATAGATAGATAGAAAAAGGCCCATGGACCTTATTGCAAGCTTCTACCACAAATGGCCATCCCTCTGCCCTTTCTTTCCTACTGTCTGTACAGGTATACCTCAATATACGATACCCCTGGATGCCATACCCCGGCTTAGCAATGGGGGTCAAAATACTGTACCAACATACCCTGCCTAACGATGGCCAATCCCCAGTATAATGATGGGTATTATTTTTTTACCAATTTTGATGTTATTTTAGACTAAAATTTTGTGTTTAGGTTGATTTATAAACTGTTTTTAGATTAATGTGTTTTAGCCATAGGTGGGATGAACATTGTCATTTTGGGGTACAGTTTACTAAGTGTGATTTTTTCCAGACATATTTGTCAATTTCATATTTTATTTGTTGGTTTTAGTGAGTTATTTACAGGTGTTAGGCTTAGGTTAGCTTCTTTTACAGCTGTTAGGCCATTTAGATTGGCTTTAATTTAGTTTTTGGGCTCATTTGGGTGGGTTTAGGACTTGGTTGAGGGGAAACCCAAGGCTCAAAAACGCATCCCTATACTTTGCGTGTTAAATCTACCCCGATATATGATAGCCCGCTTAACAATGGGTTTTTACTTAACCAGTTGCATCATTAAACCGGGGTATACCTGTATTTCCTACTGTCTCTCTCTGTTTCCTACTGTCTTCCTCTGTCTGCATTTCATAGTCTTCCTCTGTCTGCATTTCCTACTGTCTTCCTCTGTCTGCATTTCATAGTCTTCCTCTGTCTGCATTTCCTACTGTCTTCCTCTGTCTGCATTTCATAGTCTTCCTCTGTCTGCATTTCCTACTGTCTTCCTCTGTCTGCATTTCCTACTGTCTTCCTATGTCTGCATTTCCTACTGTCTTCCTCTGTCTGCATTTCCTACTGTCTTCCTATGTCTGCATTTCCTACTGTCTTCCTGTCTTTATTTCTGTTTTCCCCTGTCTGCATTTCCTGCTGTCTTGTCTGTATTTCCTACTGTCTGTCCTCCAAATGTAGGGACAGCACTAACCTGACTGAGCCCCCAAGTTCATGAGGGCTGGCTGTTGATGTTATGTTTCTCTTTCCACAGTTACACCATCAGCAAGGCCTTGAAGCAGCTGCCAGTCAAATGTGCCTGCCAGGGTGTTGGTGAGGCCTGGCTGGCACTGGTGGTGGCGGCACAACACTGGTGAGGCCTGGCTGGACTGTTGGGGGTGACACAACACTGGCTGCCTACAGGGCCATCTGGGGTGGCAGTTTTTAACCTGGGGTGCTAGCGTCCTGAGGGGGCGCTGAAATCAGTTTTAAGGGGTGCTGGAAAATGCTGTATTATTATTATTATTATTATTTTTTTTTTATTTTATTTTTTTTTTTTTTTTTAGTGGTTTTGCTTAGTATTGGCATACTTGATGTTTTACTTTTGGACATTGTATAAAATAAATTGTCAAGCTGTACTTCACTTTATTTTACATTACTTTATCCTTGTAGTTGTGTAGTAACTGTGGTGCCAGTACCAGATGCTGTAGTGCCAGTACCACATGCTGTAGTGCCACTACCAGATGCTGTAGTGCCAGTACCAGATGCTGTAGTGCCAGTACCACATGCTGTAGTGCCAGTACCAGATGCTGTAGTGCCAGTACCACATGCTGTAGTGCCAGTACCACATGCTGTAGTGCCAGTACCACATGCTATAGTGCCAGTACCAGATGCTGTAGTGCCAGTACCAGATGCTGTAGTGCCAGTACCACATGCTGTAGTGCCAGTACCACATGCTATAGTGCCAGTACCAGATGCTGTAGTGCCAGTACCACATGTTGTAGTGCCAGTACCAGATGCTGTAGTGCCAGTACCACATGCTGTAGTGCCAGTACCACATGTTGTAGTGCCAGTACCACATGCTGTAGTGCCAGTACCAGATGCTGTAGTGCCAGTACCACATGTTGTAGTGCCAGTACCAGATGCTGTAGTGCCAGTACCACATGTTGTAGTGCCAGTACCAGTACCACATGCTGTAGTGCCAGTACCAGTACCACATGCTGTAGTGCCAGTACCAGTACCACATGCTGTAGTGCCAGTACCACATGTTGCAGTGCCAGTGCCAGTACCACATGCTGTAGTGCCAGTACCACATGTAGTGCCAGTGCCAGTACCACATGCTGTAGTGCCAGTGCCAGTACCACATGCAGTAGTGCCAGTACCACATGCTGTAGTGCCAGTACCACATGCTGTAGTGCCAGTACCACATGCTGTAGTGCCAGTACCACATGCTGTAGTGCCAGTACCACATGTTGTAGTGCCAGTGCCAGTACCACATGCTGTAGTGCCAGTACCAGATGCTGTAGTGCCAGTACCACATGCTGTAGTGCCAGTACCACATGCTGTAGTGCCAGTGCCACATGCTGTAGTACCAGTACCACATGCTGTAGTGCCAGTACCACATGTTGTAGTGCCAGTGCCAGTACCACATGCTGTAGTGCCAGTACCACATGTTGTAGTGCCAGTACCAGTACCAGATGCTGTAGTGCCAGTACCACATGCTGTAGTGCCAGTGCCAGTACCACATGTTGTAGTGCCAGTGCCAGTACCACATGCTTTAGTGCCAGTACCACATGCTGTGGTGCCAGTGCCAGTACCACATGCTGTAGTGCCAGTGCCAGTACCACATGCTGTAGTGCCAGTACCACATGCTGTAGTGCCAGTACCAGATGCTGTAGTGCCAGTACCACATGCTGTAGTGCCAGTACCATATGCTGTAGTGCCAGTACCACATGTAGTGCCAGTACCACATGCTGTAGTGCCAGTGCCAGTACCACATGTAGTGCCAGTACCACATGCTGTAGTGCCAGTGCCAGTACCACATGTAGTGCCAGTACCACATGCTGTAGTGCCAGTGCCAGTACCACATGTAGTGCCAGTACCACATGCTGTAGTGCCAGTACCACATGCTGTAGTGCCAGTACCACATGTTGTAGTGCCAGTGCCAGTACCACATGCTGTAGTGCCAGTACCAGATGCTGTATTGCCAGTACCACATGCTGTATTGCCAGTACCACATGCTGTAGTGCCAGTACCACATGCTGTAGTGCCAGTACCACATGCTGTAGTGCCAGTACCACATGCTGTTGTGCCAGTGCCAGTACCACATGCTGTAGTGCCAGTGCCAGTACCACATGCTGTAGTGCCAGTGCCAGTACCACATGCTGTAGTGCCAGTACCACATGCTGTGGTGCCAGTGCCAGTACCACATGTTGTTGTGCCAGTGCCAGTACCACATGCTGTAGTGCCAGTACCACATGCTGTAGTGCCAGTACCATATGCTGTAGTGCCAGTACCACATGCTGTAGTGCCAGTACCACATGCTGTAGTGCCAGTACCACATGCTGTAGTGCCAGTGCCAGTACCACATGCTGTAGTGCCAGTACCACATGTAGTGCCAGTACCACATGCTGTAGTGCCAGTACCACATGTAGTGCCAGTACCACATGCTGTAGTGCCAGTGCCGGTACCACATGTAGTGCCAGTACCACATGCTGTAGTGCCAGTGCCAGTACCACATGTAGTGCCAGTACCACATGCTGTAGTGCCAGTACCAGTACCACATGTAGTGCCAGTACCACATGCTGTAGTGCCAGTACCAGATGCTGTAGTGCCAGTACCACATGCTGTAGTGCCAGTACCACATGCTGTAGTGCCAGTGCCGGTACCACATGTAGTGCCAGTACCAGATGCTGTAGTGCCAGTACCACATGCTGTAGTGCCAGTACCACATGCTGTAGTGCCAGTACCACATGCTGTAGTGCCAGTACCACATGCTGTAGTGCCAGTACCACATGCTGTAGTGCCAGTGCCTGTACCAGATGCTGTAGTGCCAGTACCACATGCTGTAGTGCCAGTCACCAGGGGTAATGGTGCTGCACTGTAACACCACACTACAGGGGTTGCTGATGCAGGAATAGGTCAATGAAAGCTGACCTGGCAAGTAGGCTGGATAGCAGGATGATATACCTTATTTTTACTACTGCTACTACTACTACTACTACTGTGAAAAAAACTACTAGTTACAACTACATCAAACTACTGTACTATGACTACTACTACAACTACAGCAAACCACTACTACTATAGCAAACTACTACTACTATTACAACTACAACAAACTACTATTACAACTACAACAAACTAGTGCTACTACTACAGCTACAACAAACTAAATAATAAGAATAATACCGTACCTCCGCCACAACAACTACTATTCCCACACCACCACTACTACTACTACTACTACTACCACACCACCACTACTACTACTATTACTACCACCACCACCATCACTGCTACCACTACTACTACTATTACCACCACCATCAGCACTACTACTGCTACTAGTATTACATATACTACTACTACTACCACCACTACTACTCCCACCACCACCACCACCACCACAACCACTACTACTACTACTACTACTGCTACTATTACTACTACTACTACTACTACTGCTTCTACTACTTCTACTACTGCTACTGCTTCTACTGCCACCACCACCACCACTACTGCTACTGCTACTACTACCACTACTTCTGCTACTGCTTCTACTACCACCTCCACCTCTACTACTACTACCACCACCACCACCACTACTACTACTGTTACTACTGCTACTATTACTGCTTCTACTACCATCTCCACCATCACCACTACTACTACTACTACTCCCACCACCACCACCTCCACCACCACCACCACTACTACTACTACTACTACTCCCACCACCACCACCTCCACCACCACCACCACCACTACTACTACTACTACTCCCACCACCACCACCACCACCACTACCACGGCCGGGGTTGGGATGCACGCCAGCAGAGATAAATAAAAATGTGATATTTTAGGTGAATGTCATCAACCCAGACGACTAAATTAGCTTTGGGAGTATGGAGGGTGAGAGACTAACTAGGGGAGTGTATGTGAGTGAAGTGAAGGGGGGAGAGGGAGGAGAAGACCGAGGAAGACATGGAGGGATGGAGGAGGGAGGTATAATATGACAGAGGGGGTGAAAGTTGGAAGTATGGAAGATGAGAGACTAACTAGAAGAGTGTATGTGAGATGGGGGAGAAGGAGAGATGGAGGGATGAAGTAGAGAGGTATATGAGAGGGGGGTGTAAGTTGTGGGTCCCCCCCAGCTTACACCCCCCTCTCATATACCTGCGACATGGCGGGGGACAGGACGACATGGAGGCGAGTTGTTTGTGGACACCCCTTACGGGATCAAGGCGTCTGACTATAGATAGATAGATAGATAGATAGACAGATACGGATCATATTAAAGGTAAATGTTAATCAGCAGGACAAAAACACGTCTTTCAATTCGAACAAGAGCTCGGTGAACCATAGAAGCTTCGAATCCCGTCAGTCACCCTCTAACCGTGAGAGGGGGAGGACGCTCGAGCTGTGTGTATATTGAGTGTTGATAGTGTCCAAACAGCTTGCCCATCTTGCCGAGATGAACAAAGGTAAGCGAGGATATTGTTCATCAGTTCTTTGATAATTACTAGTTCTTTCAGATGAACCAAATCGTCCTTATATGTGTGAAAGTGGTGTGGAAATAAGTTATCTGAGAGGAGTGTGGAGCTATGTGAAGAGACAGACAGACAAGTGAAGAAGTGATGGAGCGTTGTGGTGATGATGTGGATGTGGAGTTACGTGGAGAGAGAGACAGACAAATAAGGAAGTAAAGGAACGTTGTGGTGTTGATGTGGATGTGGAGTTACATGGAGAGAGAGACAGACAAAAAGGGAAGCGAAGGAGCGTTGTGGTGTGGATGTGGATGTGTTTGGAAGCGTTGGGAATAGTACCCCGAGATGATTTGGCCCTGTGGAGATAATGGAGAGTGAGAGACTGACTAGGAGAGTGTATGTGAGTGAAGTGGAGCGTGATAGAGGGGGAGGGAGACCGAGGAAGAGATGGAGGGATATGGTGGAGAGGTCTATGCATGAGGAGAGTGTGAACTGGAGGGAGGACAGACAGATGCTGGACAAGGTGACACCGAAACTGTTTGTGGCATAGCACTTCTTCGTGACTAGCATCATATTAGAGTTTATTTCACGTGGCTCAGTGCCAAAATAAGACAATGTTGCGGCTCCACTTACATAGCACTTCTTCGTGACTAGCATCATATTCGAACGTTAATGTATTGTTACATCCCAGCAATGAAGATGGAGAGAGGGCAGTAATAATAATAATAATAATAATAATAATAATAATAATAATAATGATAATAATAATAATAATAATGATGATGATGATGATGATGATGATGACTCTCTCTCTCCCCCTCTCTCTCTCTCTCTCTCTCTCACACACACACACACACACACACACACACACACCACATTATTTCGTCACACCCTTCCTTTGGTGACGTCTTATTTCTCCCCTTCCCCCTCCCTCCCTCTCTCTCTCTCTCTCTCTCTCTCGTGCGGTATCAAAACATAAAATAACAATCTCATGCCAGGAAGCTTTTTAGTCAGAGGTATAACTTCATTACGAGAATTAGACAAAGAAAATGGTAAGAATGGCGGTAATCACTATGAGGCGAAAATACAGGTGTGATAGCAAGATTAATTATGCTCCTAGCACCTGTCCCCATCGGTCTGAAGGATCGGGGTTGGGTGGGGTGCAGTGGGGTAGGAGTGGGGTTGGGTGGGGTGCAGTGGGGTAGGAGGGGGTTGGGTGGGGTGCAGTGGGGTAGGATTGGGGTTGGGTGGGGTGCAGTGGGGTAAGATTGGGGTTGGGTGGGGTGCAGTGGGGTAGGATTGGGGTTGGGTGGGGTGCAGTGGGGTAGGATTGGGGTTGGGTGGGGTGCAGTGGGGTAGGATTGGGGTTGGGTGGGGTGCAGTGGGGTAGGATTGGGGTTGGGTGGGGTGCAGAGGGGTAGGATTGGGGTTGGGTGGGGTGCAGTGGGGTAGGATTGGGGTTGGATGGGGTGCAGTGGGGTAGGATTGGGGTTGGGTGGGGTGCAGTGGGGTAGGATTGGGGTTGGGTGGGGTGCAGTGGGGTAGGATTGGGGTTGGGTGGGGTGCAGTGGGGTAGGATTGGGGTTGGGTGGGGTGCAGTGGGGTAGGAGGGGGTTGGGTGGGGTGCAGTGGGGTAGGATTGGGGTTGGGTGGGGTGCAGTGGGGTAGGATTGGGGTTGGGTGGGGTGCAGTGGGGTAGGATTGGGGTTGGGTGGGGTGCAGTGGGGTAGGATTGGGGTTGGGTGGGGTGCAGTGGGGTAGGATTGGGGTTGGGTGGGGTGCAGTGGGGTAGGATTGGGGTTGGGTGGGGTGCAGTGGGGTAGGATTGGGGTTTGGGTGGGGTGCAGTGGGGTAGGATTGGGGTTGGGTGGGGTGGAGTGGGGTAAGATTGGGGTTGGGTGGGGTGCAGTGGGGTAGGAGGGGGTTGGGTGGGGTGCAGTGGGGTAGGATTGGGGTTGGGTGGGGTGCAGTGGGGTAGGATTGGGTTCAGTGGGTGGAGTGGGGTTGGGTGGGGTGCAGTGGGGTAGGAGTGGGATTGGGTGGGGTGCGGTGGGGTAGGATTGGGGTTGGGTGGGGGGCAGGGGGGTAGGAGTGGGGTTGGGTGGGGTGCAGTGGGGTTGGGTGGGGTGCAGTGGGGTAGGATTGGGATTGGGTGGGGTGCAGTAGGGTAGGAGGGGGTTGGGTGGGGTGCAGTGGGGTAGGATTGAGGTTGGGTGGGGTGCAGTGGGGTAGGATTGAGGTTGGGTGGGGTGCAGTGGGGTAGGAGGGGGTTGGGTGGGGTGCAGAGGGGTAGGAGGGGGTTGGGTGGGGTGCAGTGGGGTAGGAGGGGGTTGGGTGGGGTGCAGTGGGGTAGGATCGGGGTTGGGTGGGGTGCAGTGGGGTAGGAGGGGGTTGGGTGGGGTGCAGTGGGGTAGGATTGGGTTCAGTGGGTGGAGTGGGGTTGGGTGGGGTGCAGGGGGTTGGAGTGGGGTTTGGTGGGGTGCAGTGGGGTAGGATTGGGGTTGGATGGAGTGCAATGGGGTAGGAGGGGGTTTGGTGGGGTGCAGTGGGGTAGGATTGGGGTTGGGTGGGGTGCAGTGGGGTAGGATTGGGGTTGGGTGGGGTGCGGTGGGGTAGAATTGGGGTTGGGTGGGGTGCAGTGGGGTAGGATTGCGGTTGGGTGGGGTAGGAGGGGGTTGGGTGGGGTGCAGTGGAGTAGGAGGGGGTTGGATGGGGTTCAGTGGGGTAGGAGGGGGTTGGGTGGGGTGCAGAGGGGTAGGAGGGGGTTGGATGGGGTTCAGTGGGGTAGGAGGGGGTTGGGTGGGGTGCAGTGGATTGGAATTGGGTTGGGTGAGGTGCAGGGGGGTGGAGTGGGGTTGGGTGGGGTGCAGCGGGTTGGATGGGGTGCAGGGGGTAGGAGGGGGATGGGTGGGGTGCAGGGGGTTGGAGTGGGGTTGGGTGAGGTGTAATATTAGTCAGAACAAATGTAATAAGTCGTTCTCAGTCTGGCAGTTAATGAAGACGGTTCCTGTGCCATCATCTTGAGAGGGTTTCCTTAAGCTGCTTGGAATCCTCTGAAGCCTGGCAATGAGAAAGAGTAAAAAATGACGTCAGCAGATGGAATGCGTTGTTCTAGGCGCCTGGGATCGAGTCCTGGAGGTGGACAGATGTTTTTATATAGTGCAGATGTATTATACTTTATTTCTGATACCTCCAGAGGATGTTATGTAGCTTCAGGTAGCCTTGTCTTATGGAAGGACTCACTGGAATTTATATCTAACCTCTCCATTTCGACAAACTGACATGCGTCCTCGTACTGAAATGACCTGGCACTCGCGCATTCCACGCATTAGATGGCGTCACCGCTGCATTGTGCGACGGGAGGAGGTCAAGCGGTCCAGACCTCTCTTTTTACTCTAACTTGGCCTAAATTTGCCCTCTCTGTCTGTCTGTCTGTCCGCCTGTCTGTCTGTCTGTCTGTCTCTTGAATGCTGAGTCGTAGGTATAGATGAAGTGGGTGGAATTTTTCGTCCTGTTGTAGGTTATTCCCGTAGCTCAGAGGCAAAGACAATACTACTGCCCTGCATCCACTTCATAGCACTGCTTCGTGACTAGCATCGTATTCTAGTGTTTACTACAGGTCAGAAATGGAGATGGGGAGATGGCAAGTGCATATATAGCCAGGCTAGTGTGAGTATTTATCGCATCATCTCTGCCAGACTCCTTTGAATTTCTCTCAGCCAAACAGCATAGTCCCTCCGTCAACTGAACATAGAGCACTGCCAAGCATTAGAGGGTTAGCTTAGGCATTTATTAACCCCCTGCTGCTCGGGACAATTCTAGTGACATTGCAGTTAAACCAGACGATTTTACTGAGCTGAGGGTGAGTCATAGGAGCCTTAGAGAGTTAATACACTGTCAGCACTAACGCCCGCATGATTGGAATAACACTAGCATTTCTTTACAGCTGACAAGAGGCGATTTGGTCCAGCCGAGTGCATAGGAGCCTGACAGATACGGTAAATAAAAACAACACAGGGAAGGTGAGGAAAGTATTGGAAAGCATGCAAAATAAAAACGAGAAAAAAAACACTAAGTCCTGTTTTATTTGCTTCCTGTACTGTATATAAGTAGATATACGATACTCTTTACTTCTTCGTGACTAGCATTAAATTAGTCTTATGCATTCTAAGTGCCTCTAGATCGTAACAACGCTTCCTTAGCAACTTATTCTGATGGTCCACTTTAATATTACTTTGTTTTTTGAAGGTAACAACTTAGGAAAATACAGTAGCAGTTCTTGATCTTTCTTACATATGGGCGTGATGGCCGAGTCTATGTAGGTTTGGCTTTCTAAATCAAGTGACCCGGGTTCGATCCTTGGGAGGATAGAGGTGAAAGTTTGACAATATTTGTGGCGGGTCCGTAGTGATTTGCTACACACATGCATACTTACACGAACTCACATACTTGAAGACACACTCCACACACGTACAGCCAGACACACACAAATTAGTGCTTCAGGGTGGGGCGTGGAAGGTAGGGGGGTTTTATTGCAAAGTCCAAAAAAGGGTATACCCTTTTTTGGACTTTGCAATAAGACCCCCCCTACCTTCCACACCCCACCCTGATGCATGTGTTCTGCTGTAGGTGGGTGTCTGTCTTACTGTGTGTGTCTCTGTATGCCTGTCTTGGTAGATGTGTGTGTGTGTGTAAGTGTAGACTTTTAGATTCCCCCCCGGCAGTTCAACTACGTGACTGCCCACACCCCCGCCACCGGCCGGTCACTACGTGACTGCCAAACAACCTTAAATAACCTCTAAGTCAACCGGGTCCAAATGACAGGCCACTAAGGACATTGCCACATATTTAAACATACCTCTATCACCCGGGATTTGAACCCGGGTCTTCCAAGTGGCAGGCCACCTCTCTCCTCACTCAGCCACCACGAACCTGGTAGAGTTGCGGCCAGAACTGGTGCTGTATTTTAGTTATTTGGTACCAGTAATAAACAAAGGCAGACTGACTTTTATTGCATATACAGTATTAAGTTGTATTAAGTCGCTAAGGAAGAGTTGTTACGATATCTCCAGAGCCACCTAGAACACTTAAGACTAATTCAGTACAATGCTCGTCACGAAGAAGTAGAGTATTGTTTCTGGGCCACATTCAGAGCAGTAATAAGCTTTGATAAGGGGGCAGTGTCTACCTAACAGAAAACCCCTGATGGCTTTTGGCAAGGGTGACTGTGACATAAGCCTGGAACGTAGAGCGGCTTTGATGACAATGCCAAAGGTGTCAAAGGAATCGGTGTTTGGGTCTCCTTTAAGGCATAAGGCAAAGGAATAACCATAACTACACTGATAATGGCTTGGATAAAAGGCCACCACTTGTACAGTACCTACAGTGGCTTGGATAACACAGCCAGCCCTCCTCCTAACACAGCCCTTCTCCTAACACAGACAGCCCTCCTCTAACACAGGCAGCCCTCCTCCTAACACAGGCAGCCCTCCACTAACACAGCCCTCCTCCTAACACAGGCAGCCCTCCTCCTAACACATGCAGCCCTCCTCTAACACAGACAGCCCTCCTCTAACACAGCCCTCCTCCTAACACAGCCCTCCTCCTAACACAGCCCTCCTCCTAACACAGGCAGCCCTCCTCTAACACAGCCCTCCTCCTAACACAGACAGCCCTCCTCTAACACAGCCCTCCTCCTAACACAGCCCTCCTCCTAACGCAGGCAGCCCTCCTCCTAACACAGCCCTCCTCCTAACACAGACAGCCCTCCTCCTAACACAGACAGCCCTCCTCCTAACACAGCCCTCCTCCTAACACAGCCCTCCTCCTAACACAGGCAGCCCTCCTCCTAACACAGCCCTCCTCCAAACACAGCCCTCCTCCTAACACAGACAGCCCTCCTCCTAACACAGCCCTCCTCCTAACACAGCCCTCCTCCTAACGCAGGCAGCCCTCCTCCTAACACAGCCAGCCCTCCTCCTAACACAGCCCTCCTCCTAACGCAGGCAGCCCTCCTCCTAACACAGCCAGCCCTCCTCCTAACACAGCCAGCCCTCCTCCTAACACAGCCAGCCCTCCTCCTAACACAGCCAGCCCTCCTCCTAACACAGCCCTCCTCCTAACACAGCCAGCCCTCCTCCTAACACAGCCCTCCTCCTAACACAGCCAGCCCTCCTCCTAACACAGACAGCCCTCCTCCTAACACAGCCCTCCTCCTAACACAGCCCTCCTCCTAACGCAGGCAGCCCTCCTCCTAACACAGCCCTCCTCCTAACACAGCCCTCCTCCTAACACAGCCCTCCTCCTAACGCAGGCAGCCCTCCTCCTAACACAGCCCTCCTCCTAACACAGCCCTCCTCCTAACGCAGGCAGCCCTCCTCCTAACACAGCCCTCCTCCTAACGCAGGCAGCCCTCCTCCTAACACAGCCCTCCTCCTAACGCAGGCAGCCCTCCTCCTAACACAGCCAGCCCTCCTCCTAACACAGCCCTCCTCCTAACACAGCCAGCCCTCCTCCTAACACAGCCCTCCTCCTAACACAGCCAGCCCTCCTCCTAACACAGACAGCCCTCCTCCTAACACAGCCCTCCTCCTAACACAGACAGCCCTCCTCCTAACACAGCCCTCCTCCTAACACAGACAGCCCTCCTCCTAACACAGACAGCCCTCCTCCTAACACAGCCCTCCTCCTAACACAGACAGCCCTCCTCCTAACACAGACAGCCCTCTTCATAAGTCTCCCTCCATCTCCTCCTCGTCCTCCTCCTCTCCACCTCACTCTCATACACTCTCCTAGTTAGTCTCTTATGCTCCATCCTCCACACATGGCCAAACCACCTCAGTGTCTCTCCTAATGCCATCTCAAAGGACTTTGTGTATACTATCTATCTATCTATAGCCCGACGCCCTAATCCCGCAAAGGGTAGCCGCAGACAAAACGCCTCCAAGTCGCTCTGTCACCTATCATTTGACTGCCCTCCCCCCAACTCACTCCCCCCTCCCTCATATACCTCTCAACTCCATCCCTCCACCTCATCCTCGGTCTACCCCTCCCTCTCCCTCCCTCCACCTCACCTACATACACCCTCTTAGTCAGTCTTTCACTCTCCATTCTCTCCACATGTCCAAACCACCTCAGTGTATTTCTCCTAATCTTCTCAACCACATCCACATCCACCCCACAACGTTCCTTCACTTCTTCATTCGTCAACCTGTCTCTCCACGTCACTCCACAGGCTCCTCTCAAGTAACTTATTTCTGTATACACTCATTATATAGAACTTACAAAACTATGGGAAGCTGACAAAATCTGTTTCTGTCTATCTATAGCCAGACGCCTCAGTTCCGTAAGGGATGGTCACAAACAAATCGCCTCCATGTTGCCCTGTCCCCTGCCATTTCACTGCCCTCCTCCCAACTTACACTTCCTCTCTCATATACCTCTTTACTCCATCCCTTCATATCATCCTGTCTCCTCCCTTCCACCTCACTCTCTCTCTCCTCGTTAGTCTCTCACTCTCCATCCTCTCCACAAGGCCAAACCACCTCAATGTATTTCTCCTAACGTTTTCTACTATAAAGCTGGTAAATCTGTTCCGTAAGTAGCAATGCAACTTTTAATAGTATTTTTGCTCCATTTTAGACTTTTTTTTTTATGCAAGGAAGAAGGAACCAAAGGCTGAGCCCGCAAACCGTTCCTTCCACGAAAAAAGCAAAAACAATACAAAAGAGAGCCAAATTTAAGATCCTTTCATTTCGAGATGCCTGGACACACTGCGTTGGAAAGACGAGATCATAGGAAGTAGGAATACAGACAGAGGGAGACAGTTCCAGAGTTGACCTGATAACTTTCTGTACACACTTCTAACTGAACAGCTCTGAATAGGGGCTTTGATAAAAATATGTATGCAGGCGGAGTGGAGGGAGGGAGAGAGAGGGGTAGACCGAGGATGAGGTGGAGGGATGGAGTTGAGAGGTATATGATGGAGGAGGGGGTGAGTTGGGGGGAGGGCAGTCAAGTGGTGGGTGACAGAGCGACTTGGAGGCGTTTTGTCTGCGGCCACCCTTTGCGAGATTAGGGCGTCAGGCAATAGAGATAGATAGATAGATAGATAGATAAAAATATAGAAATTGATAAAGAATCCAGAGAGATTCCTGGTATATAGCATGGTATAAATAGTGCTGGTATGAAATGGTATATGAGAGAGGGAGGTGTAAGCTGGGGGAAGGGCAGTGAAATGGCAGGAGACAGGGCGACGTGGAGGCGATTTGTTTGTGGCCACCCCGTATGGGAATAAGGCGTCTGGCAATAAATAGATAAACAGATTTAACATGACTAGTAATTGGGGCCCGAGATTCAAGAGCTAGTATTCTTGAAAGTTAAGGAAGCTCCCTAACACCTTTTCCCAAGTGATTTATTTTGCTTATTACACCTTGCTGCCCTGCGTTACATATATCCATTGTGGTCATACTCATATAGCATACAGAAGGATATTAAGCAGCCACATCCAAAACTAAATCACTAAGGAAGAGGATTTAGGGAGAGTAATCCGATGTGGCCATACTCCACATAAATAGCATTCAAAATGATATTAACCAGCCACATCCAAAACTAAATCACTAAGGTGGTGGTGTTAGGGAGCTTCCTTAACGATTGTGAACCAAGCTGTCATAACTACAAAATACCATAGCTAACCATTACCTAGAAGTTATGGTAGTTATCCATTAATAAAGCATAATTGATGGAAGGACTAGTTTTGCTATCATCATCATCATCATAATAATATTCGAAGTTGAAACGTGGGTTGTTAAATCCGTAGACTTTTTATCCGCTTCCTTATGGTAGAAAAAAAATACCAATACAGTACCATAAAAGGTGGAATATATTGGCTATACAGCTTGTTTTATTATCGTTAATATTCTTACAAGTATATTTACAAAGTACATCAGTTGCTATGACAGCTGTGTTAAGTATCTCTGGCAGGAGGTGGTGTAGAATAGCATAGAAGAGAACTGTCAAAATAGTTCAGGTATTATCAACTCCATTCATTCATTCATAGCACAGAAGAGAACTATGTCAAAGTAATTCAGGTATTATCAACTATATTCATTCATTCATAGCACAGAAGAGAACTATGTCAAAGTAATTCAGGTATTATCAACTATATTCATTCATTCATAGCATAGAAGAGAACTATGTCAAAGTAATTCAGGTATTATCAACTATATTCATTCATTCATAGCACAGAAGAGAACTATGTCAAAGTAATTCAGGTATTATCAACTATATTCATTCATTCATAGCATAGAAGAGAACTATGTCAAAGTAATTCAGGTATTATCAAGTATATTCATTCATTCATATCTAATCCTGTGTTTCCCCATGAGGAGCATAGCAGCCCAGGGCCAGGCAAGCTGATTCCGACATTTAAGATGAGAGTGACCCGCCTCACTCATCCCTGAGTTGCATTACATGAGCAATAAACCCCAACCATCCCTTGAATATAAACCTGCACCGGCTCAGTCCGATTGGGGAACCGTAATTACCCACTATACCACCAGGCGCCATAATCTGGTTATATGGTTACCACCCAGCGTAGTAAATGGTTTCCTGGTGTACAGGAAACCATTTGGCTTGTCACTCAGTGTAGAGTCACCCACAGCCAGAAGGAAGAGGGAAGAATGAAGGAAAAAGACAGAAGAGGAAGGAAAGAGGGAAGAGAGGAAAGGGCAGTCACCCGAGAGCAGCACTACACTGAATGAGTGGATGGTGCGTGCCCCATTACCACTCATCATCAACGTATATCAGTGAAATCATAAGCTATTTCCATCTCCAGCTCACGTCCTTTCCTCCTGCTGTCTACCCTGCACACCCCAGAACAACACACATCACACCCTACAGGAAAAACACAAAGAAAAATACACCCTGCACCCTGGCCTGTATGGGGCTGCCTTCACCTGTCTCTCCGTAGGTTCTCTCCTGTCTCTCCCAGTCAGTTCTGTCTCTCCTCTCTCCCTAGCCACCAGTCTCTCCTCTCTCGCCCTAGCCACCAGTCTCTCCTCTCTCGCCCTAGCACTAGCCTCTCCTCCTCTCGCCCTAGCCACCAGTCTCTCCTCCTCTCGCCCTAGCCACCAGTCTCTCCTCCTCTCGCCCTAGCCACCAGTCTCTCCTCCTCTCGCCCTAGCCACCAGTCTCTCCTCCTCTCGCCCTAGCCACCAGTCTCTCCTCCTCTCGCCCTAGCCACCAGTCTCTCCTCCTCTCGCCCTAGCCACCAGTCTCTCCTCCTCTCGCCCTAGCCACCAGTCTCTCCTCCTCTCGCCCTAGCCACCAGTCTCTCCTCCTCTCGCCCTAGCCACCAGTCTCTCCTCCTCTCGCCCTAGCCACCAGTCTCTCCTCCTCTCGCCCTAGCCACCAGTCTCTCCTCCTCTCGCCCTAGCCACCAGTCTCTCCTCCTCTCGCCCTAGCCACCAGTCTCTCCTCCTCTCGCCCTAGCCACCAGTCTCTCCTCCTCTCGCCCTAGCCACCAGTCTCTCCTCCTCTCGCCCTAGCCACCAGTCTCTCCTCCTCTCGCCCTAGCCACCAGTCTCTCCTCCTCTCGCCCTAGCCACCAGTCTCTCCTCCTCTCGCCCTAGCCACCAGTCTCTCCTCCTCTCGCCCTAGCCACCAGTCTCTCCTCCTCTCGCCCTAGCCACCAGTCTCTCCTCCTCTCGCCCTAGCCACCAGTCTCTCCTCCTCTCGCCCTAGCCACCAGTCTCTCCTCCTCTCGCCCTAGCCACCAGTCTCTCCTCCTCTCGCCCTAGCCACCAGTCTCTCCTCCTCTCGCCCTAGCCACCAGTCTCTCCTCCTCTCGCCCTAGCCACCAGTCTCTCCTCCTCTCGCCCTAGCCACCAGTCTCTCCTCCTCTCGCCCTAGCCACCAGTCTCTCCTCCTCTCGCCCTAGCCACCAGTCTCTCCTCCTCTCGCCCTAGCCACCAGTCTCTCCTCCTCTCGCCCTAGCCACCAGTCTCTCCTCCTCTCGCCCTAGCCACCAGTCTCTCCTCCTCTCGCCCTAGCCACCAGTCTCTCCTCCTCTCGCCCTAGCCACCAGTCTCTCCTCCTCTCGCCCTAGCCACCAGTCTCTCCTCCTCTCGCCCTAGCCACCAGTCTCTCCTCCTCTCGCCCTAGCCACCAGTCTCTCCTCCTCTCGCCCTAGCCACCAGTCTCTCCTCCTCTCGCCCTAGCCACCAGTCTCTCCTCCTCTCTCCCTATCAGTCTCTCCTCTCTCCCTATCAGTCTCTCCTCTCTCCCTATCAGTCTCTCCTCTCTCCCTATCAGTCTCTCCTCTCTCCCTATCAGTCTCTCCTCTCTCCCTATCAGTCTCTCCTCTCTCCCTGGCATCATCTCTACTACAACACCTACAAATACACACTACACGCTCGTATGTGACCTTGAAGGCTTCTTGACAACTCTTCCTTGCCTATTTAGTCGACACTCTAATCTTGTTACCGATGCAAACTATCGATATGAAAAGAAAAACAAATTGCCGAGGGAAAGGTGTTAACCAAGCCTCCTAAGCCACTCTTGAGCCGCTGATGGCTTGTCCGGGTTGCCACTCTTGCCATCTTGGGTTGTCCTCTATTGTTGCCGTTTCGCTGTCCAAGGGTGCCATCTGCCATCCTAGGGTGCCACCTGTCTGGTGTACTGGGTGGCCATCTGTCTCGTCTACGGGGGTGGCCATCTGTCTCTTGTACAGGGGTGCCATCTGTCTCTTCTACAGGGGTGCCATCTGTCTTGTCTACTGGGGTGCCATCTGTCATGTATACGGGGGTGCCATCTGTCTTGTCTACGGGGGTGCCATCTGTAATGTATACGGGGCTGGCCATCTTGCTGCCTTTTTCAAGTCGTGGGGTTGATGCTGTGGCTGCCATCAGTTTCTGTGGAGGAAAATAAAAACACTGAGGTGGTTTGGCCATGTGGAGAGGATGGAGAGTGAGAGACTGACGAGGAGACTGAGTGAGGTGGAAGGGGGGAGTGGGAGGGGAAGGCCAAGGATGAGACTGAGGGATGGAGTGTGGAGAGGTATATGAGAGAGAGGGGGGTGTGAGCTGGGAGCAGGACAGTGAAATGGCGGGGGACAGGGCGACATGGAGGCGATATATCTGTGGCCACCTCTTATGGGATTAAGGCGTCTGGCAATAGATAGATAGCTAAGAAAAAGAAAGTAATTTGAAAGAGCTATTATTGCTATTATGAATGTCCACAGAATTATTCATAGATTAATTGATGTCTCTTGTATCATTTCTAAGCATCACAAAATTTTACGAATTCCTAAAATCTGTTTTTAGTAGTACTGATCGGCAACTTCAAATTCAAAATAGCCACAATTCTTAGTTATTGGTATCGAAGCTTCTCAAAAAAAAAAAAAAAAAACAAAAAAAACAAAAAGTCTCCAAGTCAAGAAGATGGAGTTGAGAGGTATACGAGGGATGGTAGTCAAATGGTGGGTGACAGAGCGACTTGGAGGCGTTTTATCTGCGGCCACCCTTTGCGGGATTTGGGCGTCGGGCTATAGATAGATAGATAAATAAATAGATAGATAGATAGAAAAAGTATAAGTTGAAAAATTCACTCAAAATTACAAGTCCAAAATTCTACCCATAACAACACTAGCTGGCAACTTTCAATTCCAAGATGGCCGTCCTTGTGTTGATGTTGAGAGTGGTTGGTACAGTCGCTGACAAAAATACTGCTCCATGTTGTTAGTCCACGAATTATGAGAGTGAGAAACTGATGAGGAGAGTATGTGAGTGAGGTGGAAGGGGAGGCCAAGGATGAGATGGAGGGATGGAGTGGAGAGGTATACGAGAGAGTGGGGTGTGACTTGGAAGCGGGCAATGAAATGGCGGGGGACAGGGCGACGTGGAGGCGATTTGTTTGTGGCCACCCCGTATGGGATTAAGGCGTCTGGCAATGGATAGAATTATGGAACTCAAACGTAATATTCAGAGAGGTTTGTTGTGCTTATAGATACCTTCACTGGGTTTCAGAAGGCATTGCTCACTTCCTGGCTAATTTTCGTGGATCAGTATTTATGTCCGCGACTGTACACACTCCCACTTGCCCCTCTCTTTCCTCCACGTGCCCTCTCCAAGACTCTCCCACTCCTTCGCCCTTCCTCTCTCCCCCTGCTACTTGTTACAGTGAGGGAGGAAGAGGAAAAGGCAGGGGAAAATTTGGACTGTGCCTATTTAACACTATTCTCTCGTTTCAGGCTGTCTCCAGATTCAGATTACGACAGACGACGCGAAAACTGGTTAGATTAATGTTTGCAATCATTTTGAGGGCCAAGAAAATCCATATTCGGTTATTTTTTGAAGAATATCTCTAATTTTTTCCCTATATTGCTTTTTTGCCATTGTATTTCAAATTTATATATATTTTTCATTTTTTATATTTTGAAAACTATTTTGAACGAAGGTTTTTGGTTTAAAATTTTCCATGTAATAAAATTTAAATCTAGTTCTTCTCTCCAACGCTCATTAATATGTTAAAGATACTCATAGGTAAGCCAGGTGAGGTGGAGGGAGGGAGAGGGAGGGGTAGACCGAGGATGAGGTGGAGGGAGGGAGAGGGAGGGAGTAGACCGAGGATGAGGTGGAGGGATGGAGTCGAGAGGTATATGAGGGAGGGGGCGAGCTGGGGGAGGGTAGTCAAATGGTGGGTGACAGAGCGACTAGGAGGCGTTTTGTCTGCGGTCACCCTTGGCGGGAGTAGGGCGTCGGGCTATAGATAGATAGACAGATAGATAGATTTAAAGTTACACTGAAAAACTACAGAAAAATCAAAGCTAAGAATACAAGACATTATATTTCAATTTTACACTGCATATTAAAAAAAAAAATAATAATACCAAATTAGAGGCATGTGATACGAGCAGATGGGTGTTCTTCATCAGCACTCAGCACCACAGCCAGCGTCCTTCACCATCACTCAGTACCACAGCCAGCGTCCTTCACCATCACTCAGCACCACAGCCAGCGTCCTTCACCATCACTCAGCTCAGTACCACAGCCAGCGTCCTTCACCATCACTCAGCACCACAGCCAGCGTCCTTCACCATCACTCAGTACCACAGCCAGCGTCCTTCACCATCACTCAGCACCACAGCCAGCGTCCTTCACCATCACTCAGCACCACAGCCAGCGTCCTTCACCATCACTCAGCACCACAGCCAGCGTCCTTCACCATCACTCAGCACCACAGCCAGCGTCCTTCACCATCACTCAGCACCACAGCCAGCGTCCTTCACCATCACTCAGCACCACAGCCAGCGTCCTTCACCATCACTCAGCACCACAGCCAGCGTCCTTCACCATCACTCAGCACCACAGCCAGCGTCCTTCACCATCACTCAGCACCACAGCCAGCGTCCTTCACCATCACTCAGCACCACAGCCAGCGTCCTTCACCATCACTCAGCACCACAGCCAGCGTCCTTCACCATCACTCAGCACCACAGCCAGCGTCCTTCACCATCACTCAGCACCACAGCCAGCGTCCTTCACCATCACTCAGCACCACAGCCAGCGTCCTTCACCATCACTCAGCACCACAGCCAGCGTCCTTCACCATCACTCAGCACCACAGCCAGCGTCCTTCACCATCACTCAGCACCACAGCCAGCGTCCTTCACCATCACTCAGCACCACAGCCAGCGTCCTTCACCATCACTCAGCACCACAGCCAGCGTCCTTCACCATCACTCAGCACCACAGCCAGCGTCCTTCACCATCACTCAGCACCACAGCCAGCGTCCTTCACCATCACTCAGCACCACAGCCAGCGTCCTTCACCATCACTCAGCACCACAGCCAGCGTCCTTCACCATCACTCAGCACCACAGCCAGCGTCCTTCACCATCACTCAGCACCACAGCCAGCGTCCTTCACCATCACTCAGCACCACAGCCAGCGTCCTTCACCATCACTCAGCACCACAGCCAGCGTCCTTCACCATCACTCAGCACCACAGCCAGCGTCCTTCACCATCACTCAGCACCACAGCCAGCGTCCTTCACCATCACTCAGCACCACAGCCAGCGTCCTTCACCATCACTCAGCACCACAGCCAGCGTCCTTCACCATCACTCAGCACCACAGCCAGCGTCCTTCATCATCACTCAGCACCACAGCCAGCGTCCTTCACCATCACTCAGCACCACAGCCAGCGTCCTTCATCATCACTCAGCACCACAGCCAGCGTCCTTCATCATCACTCAGCACCACAGCCAGCGTCCTTCACCATCACTCAGCACCACAGCCAGCGTCCTTCACCATCACTCAGCACCACAGCCAGCGTCCTTCATCATCACTCAGCACCACAGCCAGCGTCCTTCACCATCACTCAGCACCACAGCCAGCGTCCTTCACCATCACTCAGCACCACAGCCAGCGTCCTTCACCATCACTCAGCACCACAGCCAGCGTCCTTCACCATCACTCAGCACCACAGCCAGCGTCCTTCACCATCACTCAGCACCACAGCCAGCGTCCTTCACCATCACTCAGCACCACAGCCAGCGTCCTTCATCATCACTCAGCACCACAGCCAGCGTCCTTCATCATCACTCAGCACCACAGCCAGCGTCCTTCATCATCACTCAGCACCACAGCCAGCGTCCTTCATCATCACTCAGCACCACAGCCAGCGTCCTTCATCATCACTCAGCACCACAGCCAGCGTCCTTCATCATCACTCAGCACCACAGCCAGCGTCCTTCACCATCACTCAGCACCACAGCCAGCGTCCTTCACCATCACTCAGCACCACAGCCAGCGTCCTTCACCATCACTCAGCACCACAGCCAGCATCCTTCATCACTCAGCACCACAGCCACAGTCCATCACTCAGCAGGGGGCACATTTCTTCATTCTAGGAGGCACAACCAGAATCCTCAGCAGTCCTCAGGCACACACCTATGGAGCAGAAATGTATTAGTTTCAATCCACATTGGCTTTATATATATACATCAATATTAAGCACTGTAACAGACCAATCTTTTATGAGTAAGAACACTGTACTCACCAACAGCTGCCCACAACACTTGGCAGGGGCACCACCACCACCACAGTCCTTGACCACCACTCGGCAGGGACATTACCACCAGAGTCCTTGGCCATCACTCAGCAGGGACACCACCACCACCACAGTCCTTCAGCGGCACTTTGCAGGGGTACTGTCACTACCAGAGTCCTTCAGTGGCACTTTGCAAGGGCACCACCACCACCACCAGAGTCCTTCAGGGGCACTTTGCTGGGGCACAACCACCACCAGAGTCCTCAGGCATCACTCAGCAGGGGTGTGGCCACCACAATCCTCTGGCATCACTTGGCAGGGGCGCGACAAGTTCATCGCTGCAAGAGCACGGCTGCATGGGCACGATGACCTCAGCTCTCCGGCAGGACACTACTACAGTTCTCCATTATCACTCAGCAGGGGAAGGGCCAGAGTTCGCCAGGGTGGCAGGGTCAGCAGCAGCCACACACAACACCTACGGAGCATATGTGTATGAATGTATCAGCGTTTTGTACAAATATCAATTATAAACATAAATACCAAACATTATTCACCATCATCATCATCATGATCATCATCATCCGGACCTCCTTTCCCACCCTAGGGCAGGTTGAGGAGTAGCAATGTCCAGACAGCCCAAATTTGCCCAGTCCAATGGGCCACGCTTCCATTCACTCATCATTCAAGCCCCCGGAATCCTGGTTCTATTGGATACGTCAAAAACTTTCACCACGTTGTGTATGCTTCACATAAAAGTATCCGGGAGAGTCAATCAAACATTAAAAATAAAATATAAACATGAGGGTAAGAGCACCTACCATCAGTTCTCAGCAGCACTTAGAGGCACAACCACTCGGCAGGGGCACGAGCAGATTAACACCTATGGAGCTTCTGTGTTGTTTAAATCCGTCCTGCACAGGGGCACACAGTCCTTCAGCACCACTCAGCAGGGGAAAGACCAGAGCAGCACACCAGGACAACAGGGTCAGCAGCCAGCACACGAAACCTGTGGGGCAAAAAGCTTATTATAGTCCACTTTTATCTTTTAATTCTATTTAAACGACAAACAGTCACAAACTTCATATGGCCCTATACTAGTAAGCTTAGTAAAGGAATAATATATCAGCAGTTCAGACTATGGTGGTTTACATACGACATTTCTACACACCACAGGAGGTCATAATACAGGGAAATACTGATAAATGAAAAAAGTCTGCTGTGAAGCCTCTGGAACATACCAATTTAAAATAAATACTGATGCAACTAAATTTTCTGTTGATAGTTGGGGGCGATCACCATCCACTCACTCAATGTAGTGCTGCTTTGGGTGTCTGCCCTTTCCTCTCTTCCACCCTTCCTCTTATGTCTCTTTCTTTCATTCTTGCCTCTTCCTTCTGCCTGTGGGTGACTGCACTGAGTGACAATCCAAATGGTTTCCTTTACACCAGGAAACCATTTACTACGCTGGGTGGTAACCATAACACTAGATTATGGCGCCTGGTGGTTTAGTGGGTAATTAAGGCGCTCCAATCGGATTGAGCCGGTGCAGGTTTATATCCAAGGGGTGGTTGGTGTTTATTGCTCATGTAATGCCACTCAGGGATGAGTCAGCCTGGTCACTCAAATGTCAGGACCAACTTGCCTAGCTCCGGGTCCTACGCTTCTCATGGGGCAGCACAGGATTAGATGATGGAAGGATGGATAAATTTACTGCTAATATTTCACACAAGTTCTTATCATAAAAAGACTGCCAAGACTAATGTACATTTTCCACAGGTATTTCGTGACTATTTACTCTAAATTTGCCTATAATGTCATCTTTCCATCCTGAATTCAGATTTAATTAGATTATCACTAGAATATGGTGCTAGTCACGAAGAAGTGCTGTGGAAAGAGTAGAGAACCATGGCATTGTCTTAAACTGCTCTCATCCAACATTATATAAACTGTAGAAAAGACCAAAATCTAGACTAAGTTAGTTTGGAAGTTAGGGAAGCATGTGTTAATTCCGATTTATTGGCTTTTAATACAGGTAATCTATTTTAAACATAACTTTCAATCAAATATCACACACTATAAACATGAGAGGATGGAGGGTGAAAGACTGACGAAGAGAGTGTATGTGAGTGAGGTGGAGGGGGGAAGAGGGAGGGGGAGGCCGAGGATGAGATGGAGGGATGGGGTGGAGAGGTATACGAGAGAGGGGGGTGTGAGTTGGGAGCAGGGCAGTGAAATGACAGGGGACAGGGCGACTTGGAGGCGATTTGTTTGTGGCCACCCCAAACGGGATTGAGGCGTCTGACAATAGATATAGATAGATATATTTAAACCTCGTAAGGGTAAGAGCACTCACCATCAGTTCTCAGCAGCACTCAGAGGCGCAAGCGCTCGGCAGGGGCAGGAGCAGATTCTTTGCCATAACAGCAGGGTTAGCAGCAGGCACAACAACCTATGGAGCTTCAGTGTTGTACTTCAAATCCATGCTCAACAGGGGCACACAGTCCTTCAGCACCACTCAGCAGGGTAAAGACCAGAGCAGCACGCCAGGACTACAGGGTCAGCAGCCAGCACACGAAACCTACAGGGCAGAAGCTTTTTATAGCCCACGGTATCATTTAAACGACAAACAGTGACAAACTTCATATGGTCCTGTACTACACTCCATTTCACCTGGTCTGGCAGCATCAGTGATGTCCTCAGCACCTGTAGCGTTGATGAAGGTCCTCAGTACCGGATATACCTTGTTGTATTGCCTGGATATTGGGTCTTAAGGTAATGAGTAGAGGTTCACCTAGTGCCAGTGATTTCCATGAACACTACAGGCGCTGAGGACATCACTGATGGTGGCAGATTTGGTGAAATGGACTACAGTCAGCTTAGTAAAGGCTTAATACATCACTAGTTCAGACACTGGTGGTCTACATGACATTCCTACCCACCACAGTGCCTCTTAATAAATACAAATATGAAAAGAATTGTGAAGCCTTTAACATACTAATTTTAGATATTCATTCATCACCTAATCCAGTGTAGTCCCATGAGGAGCGTAGGAGCCCGGGGCTAGGCAAGTTTGTCCTGACATTTAAGATGAGAGTGACCAGCCTCACTCATCCCTGAGTGGCATTACATGAGCAATAAACCCCAACCATCCCTTGGATATAAACCTTCACCGGCTTAATCCGATTGCAGCGCCTTAATTACCCACTAAACCACCAGGTGCCATAATTTGGTTATATGGTTACCACCCAGCGTACTTAAGGTATACAGGAAACCATTTGGCTTGTAACTCAAGGAATGAAATATACTGTTAATATTTCACACATGTCCTTCACATAAAAGACTGCCAACATTATTTTCCACAGCTCCTCCATGACAACATAATATTCTGTATTTACTTTAACTTTGCCTGTATTGTCACCTCTCCAGCTTGAACTCAGAATTCTAACAGATTAACACTGGAATATAGTGCTAGTCACGAAGAAGTGCTGTGGAAAGAGAACCATGGCACTGTCTTAAACTGCTCTCATCCTGCATTATATAAACTGTAGAAAGACCAAAATCTAGACCAAGTTAGTTTAGAAGATGGGGTGCTATGGGCTATCACACCCTGGGGCGCTATGGGCTATCACACCCTGGGGCGCTATGGGCTATCACACCCAGGGGCGCTATGGGCTATCACACCCTGGGGCGCTATGGGCTATCACACCCTGGGGCGCTATGGGCTATCACACCCTGGGGCGCTATGGGCTATCACACCCTGGGGCGCTATGGGCTATCACACCCTGGGGCGCTATGGGCTATCACACCCTGGGGCGCTATGGGCTATCACACCCTGGGGCGCTATGGGCTATCACACCCTGGGGCGCTATGGGCTATCACACCCTGGGGCGCTATGGGCTATCACACCCTGGGGCGCTATGGGCTATCACACCCTGGGGCGCTATGGGCTATCACACCCTGTGTGTCTCTTGGATATCACACCCTGGGGCGCTATGGGCTATCACACCCTGGGGCGCTATGGGCTATCACACCCTGGGGCGCTATGGGCTATCACACCCTGGGGCGCTATGGGCTATCACACCCTGGGGCGCTATGGGCTATCACACCCTGGGGCGCTATGGGCTATCACACCCTGGGGCGCTATGGGCTATCACACCCTGGGGCGCTATGGGCTATCACACCCCGGGGGTGCGATGGGCTATCACACCCCGGGGGTGCGATGGGCTATCACACCCCGGGGGTGCGATGGGCTATCACACCCCGGGGGTGCTATGGGCTATCACACCCTGGGGCGCTATGGGCTATCACACCCTGGGGCGCTATGGGCTATCACACCCGTGGGCTCTATGGGCTATCACACCCTGGGGCGCTATGGGCTATCACACCCTGGGGCGCTATGGGCTATCACACCCTGGGGCGCTATGGGCTATCACACCCTGGGGCGCTATGGGCTATCACACCCTGGGGCGCTATGGGCTATCACACCCTGGGGCGCTATGGGCTATCACACCCTGGGGCGCTATGGGCTATCACACCCTGGGGCGCTATGGGCTATCACACCCTGGGGCGCTATGGGCTATCACACCCTGGGGCGCTATGGGCTATCACACCCTGGGGCGCTATGGGCTATCACACCCTGGGGCGCTATGGGCTATCACACCCTGGGGCGCTATGGGCTATCACACCCTGGGGCGCTATGGGCTATCACACCCTGGGGCGCTATGGGCTATCACACCCTGGGGCGCTATGGGCTATCACACCCTGGGGCGCTATGGGCTATCACACCCTGGGGCGCTATGGGCTATCACACCCTGGGGCGCTATGGGCTATCACACCCTGGGGCGCTATGGGCTATCACACCCTGGGGCGCTATGGGCTATCACAGCTTGGGCGCTATGGGCTATCACACCCTGGGGCGCTATGGGCTATCACACCCTGGGGCGCTATGGGCTATCACACCCTGGGGCGCTATGGGCTATCACACCCTGGGGCGCTATGGGCTATCACACCCTGGGGCGCTATGGGCTATCACACCCTGGGGCGCTATGGGCTATCACACCCTGGGGCGCTATGGGCTATCACACCCTGGGGCGCTATGGGCTATCACACCCTGGGGCGCTATGGGCTATCACACCCTGGGGCGCTATGGGCTATCACACCCTGGGGCGCTATGGGCTATCACACCCTGGGGCGCTATGGGCTATCACACCCTGGGGCGCTATGGGCTATCACACCCTGGGGCGCTGTGGCTATCACACCCTGGGGCGCTGTGGCTATCACACCCTGGGGCGCTGTGGCTATCACACCCTGGGGCGCTGTGGCTATCGCACCCTGGGGCGCTGTGGCTATCGCACCCTGGGGCGCTGTGGCTATCGCACCCTGGGGCGCTGTGGCTATCGCACCCTGGGGCGCTGTGGCTATCGCACCCTGGGGCGCTGTGGCTATCGCACCCTGGGGCGCTGTGGCTATCACACCCTGGGGCGCTGTGGCTATCACACCCTGGGGCGCTGTGGCTATCACACCCTGGGGCGCTGTGGCTATCACACCCTGGGGCGCTGTGGCTATCACACCCTGGGGCGCTGTGGCTATCACACCCTGGGGTGCTGTGGCTATCACACCCTGGGGTGCTGTGGCTATCACACCCTGGGGTGCTGTGGCTATCACACCCTGGGGTGCTGTGGGCTATCACACCCTGGGGTGCTGTGGGCTATCACACCCTGGGGTGCTGTGGGCTATCACACCCTGGGGTGCTATGGGCTATCACACCCTGGGGTGCTATGGGCTATCACACCCTGGGGTGCTATGGGCTATCACACCCTGGGGTGCTATGGGCTATCACACCCTGGGGTGCTATGGGCTATCACACCCTGGGGTGCTATGGGCTATCACACCCTGGGGTGCTATGGGCTATCACACCCTGGGGTGCTATGGGCTATCACACCCTGGGGTGCTATGGGCTATCACACCATGGGGTGCTATGGGCTATCACACCCTGGGGTGCTATGGGCTATCACACCATGGGGTGCTATGGGCTATCACACCATGGGGTGCTATGGGCTATCACACCATGGGGTGCTATGGGCTATCACACCATGGGGTGCTATGGGCTATCACACCATGGGGTGCTATGGGCTATCACACCATGGGGTGCTATGGGCTATCACACCATGGGGTGCTATGGGCTATCACACCATGGGGTGCTATGGGCTATCACACCATGGGGTGCTATGGGCTATCACACCATGGGGTGCTATGGGCTATCACACCATGGGGTGCTATGGGCTATCACACCATGGGGTGCTATGGGCTATCACACCATGGGGTGCTATGGGCTATCACACCATGGGGTGCTATGGGCTATCACACCATGGGGTGCTATTGGCTATCACACCATGGGGTGCTATTGGCTATCACACCATGGGGTGCTATTGGCTATCACACCATGGGGTGCTATGGCTATCACACCATGGGGTGCTATGGCTATCACACCATGGGGTGCTATGGGCTATCACACCATGGGGTGCTATGGGCTATCACACCATGGGGTGCTATGGGCTATCACACCATGGGGTGCTATGGGCTATCACACCATGGGGTGCTATGGGCTATCACACCATGGGGTGCTATGGGCTATCACACCATGGGGTGCTATGGGCTATCACACCATGGGGTGCTATGGCTATCACACCATGGGGTGCTATGGGCTATCACACCATGGGGTGCTATGGCTATCACACCATGGGGTGCTATGGCTATCACACCATGGGGTGCTATGGCTATCACACCATGGGGTGCTATGGCTATCACACCATGGGGTGCTATGGCTATCACACCATGGGGTGCTATGGCTATCACACCATGGGGTGCTATGGCTATCACACCATGGGGTGCTATGGCTATCACACCATGGGGTGCTATGGCTATCACACCATGGGGTGCTATGGCTATCACACCATGGGGTGCTATGGCTATCACACCATGGGGTGCTATGGCTATCACACCATGGGGTGCTATGGCTATCACACCATGGGGTGCTATGGCTATCACACCATGGGTGCTATGGCTATCACACCCTGGGTGCTATGGCTATCAACGGGGACTATCACTTCGGGGACTACCACTACGGGGGACTATCATTACTACGGAGGGACTTTCACTACGGGGGGGACTACCACTACGGGGGAGGGACTACCACTACGGGGGAGGGACTACCACTACGGGGGAGGGACTACCACTACGGGGGAGGGACTACCACTACGGGGGAGGGACTACCACTACGGGGGAGGGACTACCACTACGGGGGGGGACTACCACTACGGGGGGACACTACCACTACGGGGGGACTACCACTACGGGGGGGAGACACTACCACTACGGGGGGGAGACACTACCACTACGGGGGGGGACTACCACTACGGGGAGGACTACCACTACGGGGAGACTACCACTACGGGGAGGACTACCACTACGGGGGAGACTACCACTACGGGGGAGACTACCACTACGGGGGAGACTACCACTACGGGGGGGACTACCACTACGGGGGGGACTACCACTACGGGGGGGACTACCATTACGGGGGGGACTACCATTACGGGGGGGACTACCATTACGGGGGGGACTACCATTACGGGGGGGGACTACCATTACGGGGGGGGACTACCATTACGGGGGGGGACTACCATTACGGGGGGGGACTACCATTACGGGGGGGACTACCGGGGAGGGACTACCATTACGGGGGGGACTACCACTATGGGCTGTAAGTAGCGATATCAGTAACAAAGCCTACATAAACTACTTTCTCTTTCACCCGAGGGAACTGGGCCACTTCCACTTACTACGTCGTGTCTGCAGTCATTCTTGTAGTCTTAGATACGAGCACTACAGACCAAACACCCCTACAGACCAAACACCCCTACAGACCAAACACCCCTACAGACCAAACACCACTACAGACCAAACACCACTACAGACCAAACACCACTACGAGTCTACTTGCTTCCGGGCCAGATCAACCCTCCAGCGTCACTATGCTATCAGAGGCACGCAAAGGTAACGCTGAAATATCTTAAAAACCTATAAATACCTAAAATATCTAAAAATACCTTAATAGCTTTAAATACCTAAATAACTATAAATACCTATAAATACCTTTAAATAACTTTAAATTCCTAAATACCTATAAATACCTAAAAACCTAAATATCTATACCTAAAAAAAAAAAAAACGGCCATGACTATAGGAGCAAAGCACCACTACATACCGTGAGGAGGAGGAGCCCGAGTATGGTAGTCCCCCTGCGGTAGAGCCCCTGCAGTAGAGCCCCTGCGGTAGAGCCCCTGCAGTAGAGCCCCTGCAGTAAAGCCCTTTCGATAAAGCCCCTGCGGTAGTCCTAGCGATCCGGGCAGCATCTGAAATAAAACAAATCGCCTCTTAAAATAACCTTGACCTCATCACCTCTGAACCGCCCCGTCACCACCACCGTTACCCAGACACGCAACTGTATCGGCAACGGCTTCGGTATTCAAACAGCAGAGGCCGTTATGTTCAAATATTTAAAACGACTCGCTAATACAGAGAGAGAGAGAGAGAGAGAGAGAGAGAGAGAGAGAACTGCATCGGTAACGGCTTCGGTATTCAAAACAGCAGAGGCGTTGGTTCAAATATTTAAAACGAATCGCCAGCGCAGAGAGAGAGAGAGAGAGAGAGAGAGAGCTACGCATCTACGGTATCTAAACACTAGAGGGCGTATGTCGTATGCTAAAATAAATCGCTATAGTAAAATTGCTAAAGTCAAATCGCTAATGAAGAGGTGTTAGGAAGCTTTCTGTGCTGGCTAGAATAGTCCTTTACTTTTAATAATACAAATAATACAGTAACCAGCCATAAGGTAACAAATATCCTCCAACTCAATAATAATATTAATAATAATAATAATAATAATCTATCTATCTATCTATTGCCAGACTCCTCAATCCCGTTTGGGGTGGCCACAAACAAATCGCCTCCAAGTCGCCCTGTCCCCCGCCATTTCACTGCCCTGCTCCCAACTCACACCCCCCTCTCTCATATACCTCTCCACCCCATCCCTCCATCTCATCCTCGGCCTCCCCTCCCGCTTCCACCCACCTCACTCACATACACTCTCTTCGTCAGTCTTTCACCCTCCATCCTCTCCACATGGCCAAACCACCTCAGTGTGTTCCTCATAACGCTTCCTATCACATCCACATCAACACCACAACGCTCCTTTATATTCTCATTCGTCAGCCTGTCTCTCCATGTGACTCCACAGGCTCCTCTTAAAAAACTCATTTCCACTGCTCTCACTCTTGACTTGTGTCCTTCCAACAACGTCCAAGCTTCACTTCCGTACGTTAGAGTTGGTATCACAATACTGTCATGTAGTAACTTTTTCACTTCCATGCTCACTTCCCTGTTTCTTATCACTGCTTTCAAAGAACCAGCAACCTTTCTTCCCTGCTGTACCCTTTCAAGCACTTCACCCTCAAAACCTCCATCCTTACCCATCACACTACCCAAGTACTTAAACGTACTCACATTTTCCAATTCCTCACCATCCAACCTCGCTGTACATTCACTGATTTCACCTCTCTCAAAGACCATCACTTTACTCTTCCCTACATTCACCTTTAGATTCCGTTTCTTACACACTCTCCCAAACTCATCCACCAAGCCTTGCAGCTCCCCTTCGTCTTCACTCAACAACACAGTATCATCTGCAAACAACAGTACAGGGAGTTTCCAAACACTATCCTCTCTCACCAGGGCCACTCCAACATCCACTACCCTACCTTGTACCTCTTTTATTACCCCATCCATGTACAGATTGAACAACCATGGAGACATGACACATCCCTGTTTCAAACCAACTTTCAAAAAGAAAAATTCACTTAGTTCACCATCCACACGCACTGCAGCCTTCGCACCATCGTACATACTCTTCACAGCATTCAACAACTTCCCATCTACTCCATATATTCTTAACACTTTCCACAATCTTTGTCTATCCACCCTGTCATATGCTTTCTCTAAATCCATGAAAGCCGCATACAACTTCTTTCCCTTCCCTAGAAACTTTTCCACTAAAGATCTAAGAATGAATATCTGATCTACACAACCTCTTCCCTTCCTAAAGCCTCCCTGTTCTTCTCCAATTAATTTCTCTGTTCTTTCTCTAACTCTGTCAATAAGCATCCTACCATACACTTTTCCTATAATACTAAGAAGACAAATGCCCCTATGATTACCACACACTTCTTTTTCCCCTTTTCCTTTGTACAAGGGAATAATTATATCTGACTTCCAATCCTCAGGGAATCTACCTTCCTCCCAGGCCAATCTGCACATCTTCCACATCCAGTCTACTACTATCTCTCCCCCATGCTTCAGCATTTCACCACACACTCCATCAATTCCTGGGGCTTTCCCTGATTTAACTTTCTTCATTGCTTCCACAACTTCTATCCTACTGATTTCTTCCTGTCTTCTCACCTCCCTCCTCCTCCCAGCCATTCCCCAGCCACTTATACTCGCATTACTTCCATCCTCTACGTTCAACAAATCCTTAAAGTGTTCTCTCCATCTGCTCACTTTTTCTCCCTTCTCCACTAGTAATCTACCATTTTTATCTTTCACTCCCCTGCTAACTTCACTTCCACCCTGTCTTACTCTTTTCACCTCTCTCCAGAACATTTTCTTACAGTCCCTCCAATTTACACTCAAATTCCTTCCAAATTCCTCATCCACTCTCTTCTTACTCTCTCTTACTAATATTTTCACCTCTTTCTTTCTACATATAACTGTCTCTTCCTCCTCTCAACCTCTTCCACGCCCCTATTTCTCATCCATTCATTGTATGCTTTCTTCTTTTGTGACAGCCTGTTACACCTCTTCAGTCCACCACGCTGTTCCTTGCACCCCCCTCCGTCTTCTCTTCCTTCCACATACCACATCACATGCTGCACATATTCTGTAAATGTTCTACACACACCTTCCACGTCTCCCATCTGCTCCAATTCATATTTGCCCAATCGTTCATCCACGTCTCTCTTATACTCTGTCTTTTTCTCACTCTTGTAACCTTTCCACTCTCTTTGCAACTACTCCTTCCTCTCGTCTTTCCCTTCTTCTCCATCTTACTTGAACTCTAATTCTGGCCACCACCAAGTAGTGGTCAGAAAGTCCACTCCCCCAACCTCTATAAACTCTTGCATCCATTACACATCTTCGCATCCTTTCATCCACACACACATAATCAATCATTGCCTTCCTTTCATTCAGTTCACCACCCACCCTTCTCATCACTCGCCATGTATACCTGTGGATCATTTTATGCCTGAAGAGGGTATTGGCTCTCACCAACCCCCTCCCAGTACAAATGTCCACTAACGCACTCCCATTCTCATCTATCTCAGCAGGCACACCCCACTCACCAACTATTCCATCCACCTTCACATTCCCAACTTTACCATTCATATCACCAATCAATAACACTCTCTCATTCCTTCCAAACTTTTCCATGCACACTTCTACATTTGTCAATAATAACAACACAAGCACTAATAGTAATAATAATAATAATAATAATAATAATAATAATAATAATATTATTAATAATAATAACAACAATAACAATAATAATAAAAATATTACTGCTAACAATAATAATAATAATAATCGACATCTGATGCCGTTGCGGTGAAATGACATATAATCTATCTACCGGTATGACTGTGTGGACGTATTGGTTCATCTACCCACACCATAGATAACGAAAAAATGGTAGAGCATCATCATCATTATTATTATTATTATTATTATTATTTTAGTGGTAGGTAGAGGCGCTCACCATCCACTCACTCGATGTA